>NC_133103.1:26136444-26394842 GCF_022965805.1 Primulina eburnea | reverse complement strand
ATGTTATACATTAGCGTTTCATTGTGAACACTGGCCAACCTTGGCTCGACGGGGCCACCTACCTCTAACACTATATCCCGACCGATTCGACAACCATTGGTTTATCGAGAATTGTTCAATGAATCGATATTCATGTGTCATGTTGTAGTTGCATCGATGTGTCATCTATGAAACCCCTTAATAATTACCACCATTACTCTGCTCAGAGATTTCTTACTACATACCACATAGGATATCCATCCCCGAAGTTAAGCAATGAATCCCCGCCTACCAAATGCATCGGAACTCCTATATGTTTCGCATTTAAAACACCCAACCTTGCCAACCCTGATGACCCTTGAGAGTCAGTAAACAAGTCAAAGTATAATGCTAGCACATAGAGTCTCAATGTTGTCCCGGTCATAAGGACTAATGGTGTACAACCATAAACTAGGATTTTTCCACTCGATAATGAGAACCACTTGGAAAGTCCTTTATGGAGGGTTGTTCAGTGCATTTTACAAAGAGCACCTATCTGCATGTTCGGGACATCACAATGTCCCTTACCAATGAAACATGGTACTCACATCGCAGATACTAGTCTCTAACCGAGCGGCCCCCTATATCCTTCTTAGCGGCGGCTGAATCGACTAGGAACTGTTTAGAATATACAGTATTCCAAATATGAGTTTCATGATACTCATCATATGAGCATCTCATATTCTTTCTACTATTTGTATATTCAAGGACTTTATCTATGCAAGTAGCATGGGTATACAGATAAAGATTTTCCAAAACAATAATTTCAAATATTATTAAAATAAAGATCGCCTATACATAGAGTTTCATTGTGAACAATCGGCCAACACTTTGCTCGACAGGCACCTACTCTAACAATTCCACCCTCAGACAGATGGCCAGTCTGAGCGAGTGATTCAGATATTGGAAGATATGTTGCAAGCTTTTGTGATCGACTTCCATGGGAATTGAGAATCGAAAATACCCATAGTGGAGTTTACCTACAACAACAGTTTCCAATCATCCATAGGTATGGCTCCCTACGAAGCACTGTATGGAAGGAAGTGTAGATCGCCGATTCATGAGGATGAAGTCGGTGAGAGATCAGAACTTGGTCCAGAGATCATTCAACATACTGCAGATGTGGTGGTCAGGATGAAGACCGCCCAGAGTCGTCAAAAGTGTTATGTTGACAAAGAATGAGAGATCTCGAATTTGCCGTAGGAGATCACATATTCGTGAAGATATCACCTATGAAGATAGGAATGCAATGGTCCCTAGGAAAATCTGACATTTTGCCGATTTTTTAGATTTTACTTATTTTGCTAAAAATTTTAGACTTTTACCCAACCAGATTATGAACTCGACGGCTCTTATCCAACTTAAATTTTATGCACTTTGCCAAATTTTTCAGAATTTTTTCTCAACTGGATTATGAATTAGCCGACTCTGATACCACTTAATTTTATACCCCGACTTGTTGACATTAGGAATTTTTTAACGATTTAACATTACAAACAATAAATCTCGTAGAAAAATATAAATCAAATAATCTATTTCATAAATAAATTATCTTTACAATGAAAATTCACTAAAAACGATAATAGAATTGCAAACCGTTTTACAACTTAAATAAAATCAAAACAACATAACTAAATAAGTGTGTAAACTTCAACCTCCTCTTCACGGTCCCATAACAGAGATTTTTCCTCATCGTTTTAGTTCTCTTACTTCTTATCTTGGGAGGAAGAATAAAGGGTAATTATTTTGTGAAATACCTGGTAGAAGAGTGTCGATCGATCATAACAAATAACAAAGGTTCATATATCTTTATACGATTTGAAAATAATCCCGTCAAAATAAAATCGAAATAGAACGGAACAAATTACACTGAAAATAATATTATTTTCCAAGATTAATTGATTAGTCTCTAATTTTAATCCTAAAAGAATCGAGATCATGTTAATAGTTATTATATTCCATTGGGTCTTAACATAATTTATGAAATATTAGAAATCTCATTATCATTTCAAATGCAAATCATAAAAGTGACTTCAAATCAAACTTGTTTTCAAATGTAATGATCATATCGAAGCAAATCAAAGCGAATAAATCATATATCGAATTGAAAGAATATATAGTGCTGATCAAATTTTCAAACAAATTTGCATAAGCCTACTCACATATTTTAACGAAAAACATGAGAAAAGATATCTTGAAGCTCGAAAATCCTAGCTAGAAGGTAGCTCAAACTTGGAACAACCGTTGTTCAAACTCGGCAGTGTTCGAACTCGACAGTGTTTCTCAAAAATTTGGATTAACTTTGTAGTCTATTTGTCAAATTTTTGTGCCTTTGAGGTGTGACTTTTTTATGGCTTGAGGACTTATTTATAGGTGTGGAGCCCTGTTAATTTTTGCACGAATTCATGTTATTATTGGCTATCGAATCATTCCATAATTAACTTAAAAATGTCTTCCATAATTTGGTGCAAATCATTCCATTATTAATAAAACAATCTTTTATAATTTCGACTCTTGTTATAATTCGAAAACTTGAGCACCGAGTCCAGGTTTTTAAGCTGAAAATTTAATCTCTTATTGGGCTAAAACCATGTAATTCCATGGGCTTCAACCATGCAAATTTCGTGGGCCTTACAATACTACTCCAAACTTTGAAGATTGATACTGAGAATATGTTTTAAACTGGTAGTTGATGGTGTCTGTATTGTTTGTGGCAGAGTTGCTACAAATGTATTCGTCTCTTGTACTAATTTTTTAATTCAGAAAATTGAATCCTACATGTAACAATTTGTCCATTTTTCATATTACTATTTGCTCATGAGTAGGCTGCTGACACAAGTTTTTATGTTGGCCTCTCAGCTGATTGGGTGAAGATCCATGTTTAGACAAATGTATGTTTTCTTCAAACATTTTACTCTCTTTCTTCAAGATGTATATATTTGCAATATGAAAAATTTGAATTTGAATGTTTCGGTGTGCAAAAAGGTGGCTTTGAAGTTTATGTTGGTCCCCGAGCTTTTACATGAAGAGGGTGTGTACTTCACGTGGCTTTATTTGCAAAATCACCTTCAGCTTTAGCTGGCTAAAATCCTTCCTAGGGCTGTAAACGAATCGAATTTTATAAAATTTTCAGTATTCGAGCTCGAGCTCAAATTTGAATAAACATATTCGAAACTCGAACTTTTATTATTTTCGATTCGAATTCGATTCGAACTGAGGCTCGAGTTCGAATTCGATTTGAACTCGAATAATATTATATATATTATAATATTATATATAATATATTATATATATTATATATATACGTAATAATATTATATAATATTATATATAATATATTATATATATACGTAATAATATTATATATATATATATAATATTATTTTATTTATTTTTTAAATATAATGCTAAAGTTCGCGAACAGTGTCGAATAATATAATTTTTTATTCGAAAAATATTCGAACATGTTCGAGTTTGGCTCGAATTCGATAATTTCGAATTCGAACCAAATATTATTCGAACCGGCTCGAAAAGTTCGTGAACGTGTTCGGTTCGTTTACACCCCTAGTCCCCCCACCCGTACACAAAATAGAATTAGAATGTCACGTCTTCTTCATGTTTTTAGTGTTCTTTAGTAAAAAAGCGTGTTTTGTACGATCCATAGTTTTTCAATTTTTTCTATGTGTGGAGTAGAAATGGTGAAAGAAAACGTGAAAGAAAAACAAAAGAAATGGTGAAAGATGATAATAGTTATGTCATCGTTTGTATTACCCATTAATATTGGTCCTAATATTACGATTACATTTGAAATGTCTGTTTCTTAAAATACTACTAAAATATTTGTTTTTTCTTTTCAGAAGCTCTAAACGAAAATACACACACTCATAAACATATCAATAAGTTAATCACGTGTTTTAAATTCATCCAATCATTGAATAAAATTAATTGCAGTTACACAAAATCTTAAAATGTGACTTCATCGAGGAGTTACTGTTTAAAAATGAACACCGTCGAATTTCTATAAACCGGAGCATAAAAATCAAGAACATGTGAAACTACTGTTTAAAACCCCTGACTGCTAACCATAATATGGAAAATAAATGCAAGCTATTCGGGTTATCAAGTACACCCACAGCTTCGTCTACTCATCCTTCAGTGTCTCAGGTCTCCACATCCTCAAGATCACCTGCATCAATCACACCTAGTGAGTCTAAAGACTCAACACACCTGAACTATAATAACAAGTACATATACATATCAAGCAACAATAAAAAGTCATGTAATTAAAATAAGTTTCATGATCTCAGAAGTATAAACATAAGCGTAAACATATTCATTTCAAATCATGTCATATCGTATCATCATATACATGTTAAATTTTCCTTATTGAATTTAGATCATCAGTTGTGACTTTCGTATCAGTTCTAAGTCGATGAATCCACCTACACATAAATGTGGTACCCGGCGGTGGGGACATCAGAGATAATTTTACCCATCCATTGAGCATTGGCCTTACATGTTCGTGTTCGTGTTCGTATTAGTAACCAACTCACCTTCTTCAAAGCATGTCATCATATTCATCAATTGTAAAATTCATGCATAAACAAACATTTTCTTAAAACCAAGCATGCAACGTGTTTCTAACATTAACATAAAAATTCATGTTCAACATCACCGTATACAATTTAAATATTCATAAACAATTGTAAGGGCACAGCCAGAACTTCTAACATAACTCGGTTGCAAAAATGACCGATTCCCAATCACACTTATTGAACGCCTTAAAAACATGTTTGTTACCATTTCTTAGACGTAAACTCTAGCCCATACTTTAACTTCTATAATCCAATTAAAACTTAAACTTGAGTATCAGTTTTAACCCGAATCTTAACCATAGTTCAGAGACTCCTAATCAAACCTCGAATGACCCAATTAGACCCTCAATAACATTGGACACATTGACATAACAAAACCTAAAACGAACCATACTCATCAAAAGCATTAACCCTGAAGTGCAAGACTAGCGCCTAGGCGCTGGCTGAGTAGCACTGAGGCACTTGTAAGAACCTAGGCGCCATGCATCAGCGCTATGGTGCTACAAAAGCCGAAGCTCAAGCATTGCAGTGCCAACTAGGCAGCTCCGCGGCGCCATACCTACTGGGAAAAGTCCTAAATTTCCACCTCGAAGCCAAGCCTTCCTACACTCACTCGGCCCGGACTAGGCTGAACCAACCTATCCTAGATCACAACCAAACCTTCATGCACTGCCCTAGCCATGACATTCAATCCCCATGCTCTCGAATACATGTGATCCACCCGAACCCTCCAAAACCGAGCCACAAACACGCAAAGTGCTACTCAAAATAATAAAGTTTAGAGATCTAGGCTGAAAAATCCCAATAATTAATTAGGTTAATGGGAATAAGTTTTAAAATAATAAAATGTAGAGATCTAGGCTCAAAATCCCAATAAAAAGCCCATTAGGCCCAAAGCGAATCCTGGATGTTTGGTCATAATGGGTCACCCTCGGAAAATTGATAATCGTTGTGGAGTTGCACCATTCCAAAATGTAATCTTGCACTTCATTTAGAAATCTATATTATATCTTAGCAACTTTTTAATCCTGTTTGTTTGCATTTACGAATGTGAAGTTTGTGAATTGTTTCACTGACTAGATTTTGAAAGAAATTAGCAACTATATAAGGTGGTACCTGGATTAATGAAATTGAAATGATAGATTATAATTACTTGATTTATCTGGATGAACAAAATTCAATTAAATTTCAAATCTATTCTGTATCATGATAAACAATTTTAATAGCAATTTTGATGAATTTCAAAAATGAGCAAGATGAGTGTCGTTTAAAACTATTCCTCAAATCAATTGCATTCCTCCAAATTAAGTTCATGTATCCAAACGCAACCTAAATGTTTGTTCTTTGTCAAATGAAATAAAATTATATATTTTATTACAGTTCATCATTTATTTAAACTAGAAAGATATGTTCCATGTGTAATAACCAAGTTCGGTGAATGGTACGGTTCAAGATTTCTTATGTTTACAGACTATTTGGTCAAGTTTAAGTATGTAGAACCCAATTTCGTACACGTACAACCTATGCATTTATTTAATTCGTTAAATCATTTATTTTAATTTAAAATGAGTTTAGCCATGCATACTTTATTTAAATGCATTATTTTAAATATAGTCATGCTTATGTGATGCACGCTAAAATACTTTTCGAGTTTCATGTTTCAGGCGTTTATCCGAGGCGGGATTGAGGAAAAGACCCGGTGACGACTCTTGGCAATTTTAAAGATGATATTTTATTTTAAGTTGAGTTTGGGGGCATTTTAAATAATTTATTGAGTTTTAGCATTTTTAAGCCTAATTTATTTATTTAGTAATTTTAAGACTTTAAAACTTTTAAAAGTTTAACAAGTGTGCACTTTATTTTATTAGGGGATTTTATTTTAAGATGAGTATAGTTAATATTTTAACTAATTTATTATTTGTGTCAACCTTTTTAATTAGTATTTGATTAGCATGTTATTTATTTTAATTAATCAAAATAAATTCCCTAATTAAGCACAAAACTCACGCACACATTACACACTTTTACACACACCTGTCACGCTTAAACACACACACACTCTACCAATTCTAGTTTTATTATTTTAAAAGAGAAAACTAGGGATCTTCATTAGCATAGCAGCTGCCCACCCCCTCTTAAACTTCCAGCAAGGTTTTCGTGAATTTTATTGCAAGAAAACGGTGCCACGTTCGACCCGGATCAACCTCGCTTCTATCTCTGATTCGGTAACGTCGTTCGGTCACGTTTAAGATTCAAAAGGCACGTATATTCTGTTCTTTCTGCATCGATCTTGTCATAGTATGCGTTGTGTATTTTTATGCGTGAAAATCCATATGTGACATTCGTCGTTTGAGCGGAAAATGGTTTGAATGCGTTTGAAATACTTTTTAGATCTGAAAACTCGTAACTCACTGTTCTGTTGAAAACTGCGATTTTTCTATCGGGATTTTGAGAAAACTTTCAACTACAAAATTGTAGAACTTTTCGATGCCTTCGATTTGATATAAAATCCGAGATTTTTGAATGAAAATTGAGTGAGTTATGATGTTTTTCGTGGGACTGCTCAAACTGCGTTTTCAGAAAGTTATGATATTGATGTATTCTTGAAGTTTCAGTGTTGCAGGCTTCGTTGGGGATCGACGGGTGATCGTTGCTGCGTTTAGGTATGATTAGTATGAGGTTGGGATGTTATTTGATACGTCGTATAGTGTCGATAGGCACTCGAATGTGTTAGGAGTCGTAGGAAACGAATTGGTGTCATTTGCCATGCTTTGAATTGTATGTGTTGTAAGGTGAACTCATTGCTTTGGGTGTTTGTACGAATTTAGTTGATGTTATGGCATGCTAAGGTGAGTCTCGGGGTGTCGTTTCATAGTCCGTGCAACCGAGTCTAGAAAGTTGAGCGAAGCATGTACATAATTTTCGTAAGTTCGCGATTACAGTGGGTACACGGACCCGCACACGGACCCAGTCACGGGGTCCGTGCCTTTGTTTTCTTCTCGGCGTCTTTTTCCAGTATCTACACAGACCCCTACACGGATGAGGGCACGGGGTCCGTGCCTTTGGGTTTCATTTAGTGTATATTTCCAGTACCTACACGGACCCTCACCCGGACCCTGACACGGGGTCCGTACCTTTGCTTTCCTTCGGTGTCTATTTCCAGAGCCTACACGGACCCCTACACGGATGTAGGTACGGGGTTCGTGTCCTTCTTTTTTGGGAAAAATAATTTAGTATGCTTTGAGGTTAGACGTCATGGTTTAGTGCAAGGATTATCAAGGTCGCGTCATGGGAAATTTTAGAATGTCCTAAGTAATGATTGAACTCGAGAGTAAGTATGATTTATACGTTAAGTTATGCAAGTTAAGTATGCAATTTCATGTTAGTATGTGCAGCAACGGCCCCAGTCGAAGTCCAATGAACCTCTCAATGCCAAGTAAGTATGTATGACGTGCAAAGAAAATATTTTAAGTTTTTGAGGTATACTAATTGTCTTGTGACCAAATTATGAATGGGTTTGGAAGTCGGTGAACGTGGCCGAGGACCTCTCCGCCCCGTGAAATTATGAACGGGTTAGATCGTGGTTGGAAAGCGTTAAATTATGAACGGGGACCAACCAGCCCGTTAAATTATGAACGGGGATCTCATGTATGCGGCAGTGGATACGTCCCTGGCAGCCTAGTACTGTGGTGTGTCTGATCAGGCGTTTATTATGTATGGGTCACTTGCTTTGAAACATCCTCTACGAAAAATGATGAAGTCATGTATGTTTTAGTATGCTCAAGTATGCAGTTATGAATATGAAAGTTTCACGTTATGACACGTCTATATATGTATGCAAGTTCAAGTTTATTATGCAAGCTCAAGTTTCAAGTTATGTACATTCTATTTTTAAGATGCATGCGGTTTTTATTACGTAGTACTTGTTATCCCAGTTTATACGTGTTGAGTCTTTAGACTCACTAGACTTGATCGATGCAGGTGACTATGTTGATGAGGAGACGGGAGGTGGCGACCAAGGGGCAGGCTTGGACTGAGC
Source organism: Primulina eburnea (assembly GCF_022965805.1). Taxonomy (NCBI): domain Eukaryota; kingdom Viridiplantae; phylum Streptophyta; class Magnoliopsida; order Lamiales; family Gesneriaceae; genus Primulina; species Primulina eburnea. Next base: position 26,386,190 of record NC_133103.1, on the reverse strand, counting down.
GGGAGGCTAGACCCGAGGACCGCATACGCTATTTTAAGTTTTTAAGAAAATACATTTATACTCTGATTTTATGATTGGGTTGTGGGACTTTTTGAGATAGCTTCTCTTTTAGCAAATTTTAATTGTGATGATTGATTTTAAAGATATTTTATGAATGATGAGTGACGATCGTGTGGATGTTTTTATTTAAGAAAATTTTTAATTTTTCCACAAATGTTAAGTATGAAAAGTACGGTTCGTTACAGTTGGTATCAGAGCGGTGTTCTTGTAAAGGGTCACGCTTACTGCCAGTCGCAAGAAGCTCACGAAGTCACACCTCAAGTCTGTAAGTTTAAAGTTTTGCATTATGTTATGTAGTAAGAATCAAGTTATGATTTCAGTATGTGCCTGTTTTAAGTTGATTTACGTGCATCATAAAATATTGATATGTGTTCATGCATATTAGGTTTACGTGTTGGGTGAATTATTGGAACAGTATGCCTCCTAGACGTTTGGTTGACCGAGAAACAAGGGATGAGAACAGAGAGCACCGAGTAGAGGACAGGGAACAACGAGATGAGGAGAGGGCCAATCCTCCACCACCTCCACCACCAGATATGCAGGCTCAGATGCTTGCTGGTATGACGCAGTTCTTCGCACAGTTTGCGGGGAACCAGGTAGCAGCAATGGGTGCAGGGGCGAGGCCCCAACCAGAGGCAGTATACGAGAGGTTCCGGAGGATGAGTAGTAAGGAGTTTTCGGGTACCACTGACCCGATGGTAGCAGAGGGATGGATTTAGTCCGTAGAGGTAATCTTTGACTTTATGGAACTGGCCGACGCAGATAGGATCAGATGTGCCACGTTTCTTCTGACAGGGGACGCCAGATTATGGTGGGAGAGTGCATCAGTGGCAGTCAATTTGCAGGTGCTGCCTTGGAATGGTTTTAAGGAGGTTTTTTACTCCAAGTACTTCACTGAGGAAGTGCGAACTAGACTCACCAACGAGTTTATGACGCTGCGGCAGGGGGACAGTAGTGTGGCAGAATTTGTTAGGAAGTTTGAGAGGGGATGTCACTTCGTGCCCCTCATTGCTAATGATGTCCAGGCGAAGCTAAGGCACTTCTTAAATGGTTTGCGGCCGATCCTGCACCGTGACGTGAGGGTAGCTGGCCCTACTTCTTATGCAGTTGCTGTTTCTAGAGCGCTGGCTGCAGAGCAAGACCAGCGGGATATTGAGGCGGACAGGCAGGGCAAGAGGCCATACCAGGCAACACTGCAACACCAACAGCAACAACAGCAGAGACCCCAGTTTAAGAAGCAGTATCAGGGGCCACCTGGGAAGAAATCGTATCAGGGACCACCTAAGGGCAAGGGTCCCATTCAGCCGCAAGGGGCGCCACAAAGACCAGTTGTTTTTCCCGTGTGTCCAAAATGCAACCGCCAGCATCCGGGACAGTGCCTATATGGGTCAGGCAAGTGTTTTAAATGTGGAGCTACGGACCACATGCTGAAAGAGTGCCCACAGTGGAAGCAACCAACCTAGGGCAGTGTATTCGCCATGCATGCTCAGGAGGCGAACCCAGACACTACTCTACTGACCGGTAACCTTTCCTATCTAAGCTCAGTATTAAATTCCTTGCATTACCTGTTTAACTTTAATTGAGATTACTAGTGTTTTAGTTGGAATATTAGGTGTATTTTGTTGCTTGAGGTTATGGTAGAATAATTGGGATATAAGCTAGTTTGTTGTGCTAACGCATCTCAGGAAACATTTTCATTAAGATATCATCCACAACTGCACTGATAGACTCAGGAGCCACTCACTCCTTCATATCGGAGACTTTTGCCAACCATTTGGACCTCAAGTCCATTGGCCTAGACGTGAACTTTTCAGTGACAGTCCCATCAGGGGAAGAGCTGTTAGCTACCAGTGTGGTCAGAGACATCGATCTAGAACTGCATGGCCACTTAGTGTATGCAGATTTAATCCTATTGCCGATGCCAGAATTCGACATCATATTGGGAATGGACTGGCTGACTAAGAACAGAGTTCTTATCGACTTTCAGAAGAGATCAGTACTAGTCAGACCGGTGGGTATGGAGCAGTTTCTTTTTGAGCCAGACAGATGGAGGAGTTTTCCCCGCATGATTTCGTGCATGCAGGCGAGGAGACTTATTTCCAAGGGGTGTCAGGCTTTCTTGGCCAGTGTTATTTCAGCGCCTGACGTGCCCACTCCTTCGATATCAGAAGTGCCAGTAGTCAGAGATTTATCAGACGTCTTTCCTGATGACGTCGCAGGTCTTCCACCCGATAGGGAGGTGGAGTTTTCCATTGATCTCATGCCAGGTACAGTGCCAATCTCTAAGGCACCGTACCGACTAGCTCCAGCCGAGATGTTAGAGCTCAAGCAGCAGATTCAGGAGCTCTTGGACAAGGAATTCATTCGCCCTAGTTTCTCACCGTGGGGCGCACCAGTGCTTTTCGTGAAGAAGAAGGACGGGAGCATGAGACTGTGCATCGATTACCGTGAGCTGAACAAGGTAACGATCAAGAATAAATACCCACTTCCTAGAATCGAAGACTTGTTTGATCAATTGCAGGGAGCCGCAGTGTTCTCTAAGATAGATCTTCGATCAGGGTATCACCAGCTGAAAGTGAAGGACGCAGACGTTTACAAAACGGCCTTCAGAACCAGATATGGGCACTACGAGTTCTTAGTAATGCCATTTGGATTGACGAATGCTCCAGCAATTTTCATGGACCTCATGAATCGAGTATTTCAGCCCTACCTTGATCAGTTCGTCATCGTGTTCATTGACGACATCCTTATATACTCGAAGAGCCATGAGGAGCATGACCAACATTTGAGGACAGTTTTACAGGTTTTGCAAAGTCGCAAGTTATTTGCGAAATTCAGTAAGTGCGAATTTTGGTTGCAGAAAGTAGCATTCTTGGGGCATATAGTGTCTAGCAGCGGGATTGAAGTGGATCCAGCCAAGGTAGCAGCCGTTAAGGAATGGGTAGAGCCAAAGAATGCATCAGAGATCCGCAGCTTTTTGGGTTTAGCAGGCTACTACCGTAAGTTTATTAAGGGATTTTCGTCCATAGCAGTGCCACTCACTTCACTAACCAAGAAGAATGCTAAGTTTGTGTGGAGTGAGGAATGTCAGAAGAGCTTTGATACTTTGAAGCAAGCTCTTACTTCGGCGCCAGTGCTAGCCATGCCAACAGGGCAAGGTGAATTTGTGCTCTACACCGATGCATCTAAGCTCGGGTTGGGCGCAGTATTGATGCAGCAGGGTCGGGTCATAGCTTATGCTTCCAGGCAGTTGAAGGTGCACGAGAAGAATTACCCGACGCATGACCTTGAGTTAGCCGCCGTTGTCTTTGCATTGAAGATTTGGAGACATTACTTATACGGCGAGAAGTGTCAGATTTTCACCGATCACAAAAGTCTCAAATACTTCTTCACGCAGAAAGAGCTGAATATGAGACAAAGGCGGTGGTTAGAACTTGTGAAAGATTACGATTGCAAAATTAGCTACCATCCGGGGAAGGCTAATGTTGTCACAGACGCTTTGAGCAGAAAAGTGGCAGTTGTTGCTCAGTTGACGGCTCAGAGACCACTTCAGTCGGAGATTCAGAGATTTGGTCTAGAGATTTATCCTGAGGGCAGAGCACCTAGACTGTCTAATCTGATAGTCAAATCTGATTTGCTAGACCGCATCCGAACAGGACAGTCTTCAGATGAACAGCTACAGAAATGGAGACTGAAAGATGAAGCCAAGGGCAATGTTCTTTACACAGTGACAGACGGCATTGTGAGATACAGAGGTAGAATGTGGGTGCCTAGTGGTAAATCGATCAGACAGGATATCTTGACAGAGGCACACGCATCTCCGTATTCTATCCATCCGGGAGGTACCAAGATGTATAAGGACCTCCAGATATTGTATTGGTGGCCAGGGATGAAGCGAGACATCCATAGATTCGTATCAGAATGTCTCACTTGCCAGCAAGTAAAAGCTGAACATCAGAGGCCAGCAAGATTGGTTAAGCTACTTCCCATTCCCGAGTGGAAGTGGGAGAACATTACTATGGATTTTGTGGTTGGATTACCGAGATCAGTCAGAGGATCGAACTCCATTTGGGTTATAGTAGACAGACTCACTAAGTCAGCGCATTTTCTGCCAGTGAAGACGACTTTCTCCAAGACACAGTATGCGGAGCTTTATATCCTGGAGATAGTCCGGTTGCATGGTTTCCCAGTCTCTATTGTGTCCGACAGGGACCCAAGGTTTACATCGTCCTTCTGGAAGAGCTTACATGCAGCTATGGGGACGAAGTTGCTTTTTAGTACAGCTTTTCACCCGCAGACAGATGGCCAGTCTGAGCGAGTGATACAGATTTTAGAAGACTTGCTAAGAGCTTGCATGATTGATTTTCAGGGAGCATGGGAGTCTAGATTACCTCTAGTGGAGTTCACATACAACAACAGTTTCCAAGCATCTATTGGTATGGCTCCCTATGAGGCGTTGTATGGTCGGAAGTGCAGATCACCAGTTCATTGGGATGAAGTGGGTGAGAGATCAGATCTAGGTCCAGAGATAGTTCAACAGACTACAGACGTGGTGGTCAAGATTCGTGAGAGAATGAAGACTGCCCAAAGTCGTCAAAAGAGTTATGCCGATAAGAGGAGGAGAGACCTCGAATTTGCTGTTGGTGATCACGTATTCGTCAAAATAGCACCTATGAAAGGTGTTATGAGGTTCGGAAAAAGAGGCAAACTGAGTCCGAGATTCATTGGGCCGTTTGAGATTCTTGACAGAGTTGGGACACTAGCCTATCGTGTAGCCCTTCCGCCGAATCTAGCCGGGGTACACAATGTATTCCATGTCTCGATGCTAAGGAAATATTTGGCTAATCCTTCGCACATTTTGAGTTATGAGCCTTTGCAGCTTGCTCCAGATTTGTCTTATGAGGAAAGACCGACTCAAATCCTCGACAGACAGGAGCGCAGACTCCGGAACAAAGTGACTAAGCTAGTCAAAGTTCAGTGGCTGAATCAATCAGAGGAAGAGGCCACTTGAGAGTCAGAGGCAGATATGAGACTTCGCTACCCGGAATTGTTCGGTAAGACTTAATTTCGAGAACGAAATTTATATAAATGGGGGAGGAACTGTAGAACCCAATTTCGTACACGTACAACCTATGCATTTATTTAATTCGTTAAATCATTTATTTTAATTTAAAATGAGTTTAGCCATGCATAATTTATTTAAATGCATTATTTTAAATATAGTCATGCTTATGTGATGCACGCTAAAATACTTTTCGAGTTTCATGTTTCAGGCGTTTATCCGAGGCGGGATTGAGGAAAAGACCCGGTGACGACTCTTGGCAATTTTAAAGATGATATTTTATTTTAAGTTGAGTTTGGGGGCATTTTAAATAATTTATTGAGTTTTAGCATTTTTAAGCCTAATTTATTTATTTAGTAATTTTAAGACTTTAAAACTTTTAAAAGTTTAACAATTGTGCACTTTATTTTATTAGGGGATTTTATTTTAAGATGAGTATAGTTAATATTTTAACTAATTTATTATTTGTGTCAACCTTTTTAATTAGTATTTGATTAGCATGTTATTTATTTTAATTAAGCAAAATAAATTCCCTAATTAAGCACAAAACTCACGCACACATTACACACTTTTACACACACCTGTCACGCTTAAACACACACACACTCTACCAATTCTAGTTTTATTATTTTAAAAGAGAAAACTAGGGTTCTTCATTAGCATAGCAGCCACCCACCCCCTCTTCAAATTCCAGCAAGGTTTTCGTGAATTTTATTGCAAGAAAACGGTGCCACGTTCGACCCGGATCAACCTCGCTTCTATCTCCGCTTCGGTAACGTTTAAGATTCAAAAGGCACGTATATTCTGTTCTTTCTGCATCGATCTTGTCATAGTATGCGTTGTGTATTTTATGCGTGAAAATCCATGTGTGACATTCGTCGTTTGAGCGGAAAATGGTTTGAATGCATTTGAAATACTTTTTAGATCTGAAAACTCGTAACTCACTATTCTGTTGAAAACTGCGATTTGTCTGTCGGGATTTTGAGAAAACTTTCAGCTACAAAATTGTAGAACATTTCGATGCCTTCGATTTGATATAAAAATCGAGATTTTTGGATGAAAATTGAGTGAGTTATGATGTTTTTCGTGGGACTGCTCAAACTGCGTTTTCAGAAAGTTATGATATTGATGTATTCTTGAAGTTTCAGTGTTGCAGGCTTCGTTGGGGATCGACGGGTGATCGTTGCTGCGTCTAGGTATGATTAGTATGAGGTTGGGATGTTATTTGATACGTCGTATAGTGTCGATAGGCACTCGAATGCGTTAGGAGTCGTAGGAAACAAATTGGTGTCATTTGCCATGCTTTGAATTGTATGTGTTGTAAGGTGAACTCATTGCTTTGGGTGTTTGTACGAATTTAGTTGATGTTATGGCATGCTAAGGTGAGTCTCGGGATGTCGTTTCATAGTCCGTGCAACCGAGTCTAGAAAGTTGAGCGAAGCATGTACATAATTTTCGTAAATTCGCGATTACAGTGGGTACACGGACCCGCACACGGACCCAGTCACGGGGTCCGTGCCTTTGTTTTCTTCTCGGCGTCTTTTTCCAGTATCTACACAGACCCCTACACGGATGGGGGCACGGGGTCCGTGCCTTTGGGTTTCATTTAGTGTATATTTCCAGTACCTACACGGACCCTCACCCGGACCCTGACACGGGGTCCGTAACTTTGCTTTCCTTCGGAATCTATTTCCAGAGCCTACACGGACCCCTACACGGATGTAGGTACGGGGTCCGTGTCCTTCTTTTTTGGGAAAAATAATTTAGTATGCTTTGAGGTTAGACGTCATGGTTTAGTGCAAGGATTATCAAGGTCGCGTCATGAGAAATTTTAGAATGTCCTAAGTAATGATTGAACTCGAGAGTAAGTATGATTTATACGTTAAGTTATGCAAGTTAAGTATGCAATTTCATGTTAGTATGTGCAGCAACGGCCCCAGTCGAAGTCCAACGAACCCCTCAAAGCCAAGTAAGTATGTATGACGTGCAAAGAAAATATTTTAAGTTTTTGAAGTATGCTAATTGTCTTGTGACCAAATTATGAATGCGTTTGGAAGTCAGTGAACGTGGCCGAGGACCTCTCCGCCCCGTTAAATTATGAACGGGTTAGATCGTGGTTGGAAAGCGTTAAATTATGAACGGGGACCAACCAGCCCGTTAAATTATGAACGGGGATCTCATGTATGCGGCAGTGGATACGTCCCTGTCAGCCTAGTACTGTGGTGTGTCTGATCAGGCGTTTATTATGTATGGGTCACTTGCTTTGAAACATCCTCTACGAAAAATGATGAAGTCATGTATGTTTTAGTATGCTCAAGTATGCAGTTATGAATATGAAAGTTTCACGTTATGACACGTCTATATATGTATGCAAGTTCAAGTTTATTATGCAAGCTCAAGTTTCAAGTTATGTACATTCTATTTTTAAGATGCATGCGATTTTTATTACGTAGTACTTGTTATCCCAGTTTATACGTGTTGAGTCTTTAGACTCACTAGACTTGATCGATGCAGGTGACTATGTTGATGAGGAGACGGGCGGTGGCGACCAAGGGGCAGGCTTGGACTGAGCGGGAGGCTAGACCCGAGGACCGCATACGCTATTTTAAGTTTTAAAGAAAATACATTTATACTCTGATTTTATGATTGGGTTGTGAGACTTTTCGAGACAGCTTCTCTTTTGGCAAATTTTAATTGTGATGATTGATTTTAAAGATATTTTATGAATGATGAGTGACGACCGTGTGGATGTTTTTATTTAAGAAAATTTTTAATTTTTCCGCAAATGTTAAGTATGAAAAGTACGGTTCGTTACAAAGTATAGTTTGGATGTTAAGAGTTTCGAATTATGATTTATAGTATGGTTGGTTTAGATGATGTGCAGTGTTATTGTAGCGACGTTACGATTAAATTCATGATAAATTGTATATTGATCCAAATGAGGTGAGACCACTTCCATTAGAAACATATGACATAAGGCTATAACTTTCTTATTTTGAGTTTTGTTCAAATCATTGTGGAATGTAAGCCAAAAGTGCCCCGAAGTGTATTGTGTGTTTCGTTGTTCCTCCAGTGACACGTGTTGGGAGATTTAGCATAACGTTTTACTCAGACCTCCAAATGACCTGAAATTTTCGATGGCCTCCCTTGCATTACCAGGTATGAGTGGTTTTATTGCCGAATTAATAGTATTTTTTGGACTACTTACCTGGCTCAGGATGAACGCTGGCGGCCGCCGGCTCCCCTGTCATCAGGTCACCACTGATCGAGCGCTCTTGCGCCGAAGATGAACGGCGGCCGTAACTATAACGGTCCTAAGGTAGCGAAATTTCGCACCTCCTTGCTTCTCTCATGTACACGCTGAGCCCCTTTTCTCCTCGGCCCACAGATAATCTAGTATCCTTATGCATGAAGATAATCAATTCGGTCTTTTCTAAAAGATAAGACTCAATAGAAAAATATAAGAAGATTCAAGAAAAGACATAGGGCTACAACTTTTCAGTTTACCACTTTTCCAAATTATGAAGCGAAGAGGCGTTTCGGAAGCGATCTTTGAAGTGGATGTGCGCAGAGTGCGCGCCCGGGCGGGTCTTGTTCGGGAAAAATGTGTTTTGGCCGAAAGTTCCGCGCCCGGGCGGAAAAAGATGTCCGCCCGGGCGGCCAGCGATTTTTTAAAGTCGTGTTTTTGGAGTTTTAAGTGCTTAAATACAAGAGTTGGCTCATTTCTCTCATTCTTTCTTCACTCTTCTCGATTCTTCTCTTCAAGGGAGAGCTAGGGTTCCATTCTTTTCATTTCCTATATTTGATTCAAGCTTGTTGTTGGTTATTTGTGGTGAGAACAAGGTTCTTGTTGGTTCTAGAAGCTAAGCTAAGTTTGTGGCGTTTTTTATTTCTTGGTTTTGGTGTTGGGAGAAGTATTGGGTTTGTGATGGTGTTGGTTTTATGGATTTAATGGTATGGGTTTGTGATTTATTGAGATGTTGATGGTACAATTTATGGTTTATTGTTGTAGGAATTCAACCAAGAGTATAGAATCAAGGTTTCTATTGGTTGTAAGTGGAATTTCATTCCTTGTGCTCACATGATATTATATGTATGGTGTTTCAATGGTTTTAATGTGCTATTCCCTTCATTTGATTCATCCTATGTATTGATACACTTTGTTGTATATTATGGAGACATTTTATGTCTCAATTGTGAAAAGGGAATACAAGAGAAAAGAGTCTTCAAAGTGTTTGATTTAATGCCAAAGAGAGAATTTAAATGATTTATTGGATTGATAGATACATAGTCATAGATTGCATGCAATTAGTTGATCAATGACCATAGGCTTATATCCCTCAGAGTTATCGATTTATATTGATGGGATATAGGTACAGAGACAGAGATACTATATAGATATCAATCCAACAGAGAAAAGAGGAATATCATCGTTATTGTTATTCATGCTATGGTATTTATATTTCAGAGTTGATGGTATTTAATGTTTTCAAAGTTATGATTTTCAGAGTATGCTATGTATCCATTGCTATGTAAGAGTTCCACTTTCGGAGTTTTATACTCATTTCAGTTATTTCATGTGATGCAGATAAGAGTGACGAGCCGAGACGTTGATTGTGGGCCGGAGTCATATGCATATAGAGAAGGAAGGAAGAAGACTATTTTGATATCATTTTGGACATGATCATAAAAATGATATTTTGTATTTTGTTGTATCATTTTATTGATCATGTATATACTTTGATTATATATTGAAATGTATTTTGAATCCTTCCTCCATTTTAAGTAAAATTTTAAATTACGCTGTTATTTTATTAAAACCGATCAGAGGGTGTTACACCATGTTTTCATTTGTTTGTTCACAATCTGTACTATTTTCAACAACTGTATTTGTTATATCATTTGTTTTGTTGCAATGTTGAAGAACAAGATTAAGAATAAACATTTTAGTTGACGAGTGGATTTTCAGATTGATAGCTTTCCTGGAAGGATCAATCCATGTCAAACTTCTGCGTTTATTATCCTACATGGACTTCTCTTTGTTTGCATTCCTCTTGGGCGGTCAAATATATACAGCTAAAAAATATTTGCTCCATGTAAAGATTCGGCATTTTTTCTGATGACTTGTGAAGAATGAACAATCAAACCCAACTCATTGCATAAATTTCTGAGTTTGTGAATGTCTAGTATCGACCATTAAGTGTGTTGGATTGGTATTAATGCATCATTAGCAGATTAGGAGGGTTGCTAGAGGTCTTCCCAAGTTTACATCTGAAAGAAATATTAGTTATTTATTTTTTTATAATATTGTTCTTATTAAATTATAGAATTTGTCTCTCTTGACTGTTGAAATCTTTGAAAAAAACTCTAGATGTGATATATTTATTTAAAAGAGTTTATTTACTAATGAAATTTTTATTTCCATATTTTGTAGGAATTTATTCAAGGAATAAACTCTATGGCAAAGGAAGCTTACAAATAATCAAAGATAGTTGCTGTGATCGATTGGATGAAGCAGAGATTTTAAGATGCCGCAAGAGATCAAGCATGTACATCGGTAATTTAATAAAGAGCTCAGAGCGTAACATCGAGCTAAAAGGTTGTGTGGCCAGAATTGAAGTGATGTTAAGAAAGAAGGACTTGGAGATGTGCAAGAGAAAGGCTGAACTCGAAAAGGCTAGAGAGACACTTGCTAAGTTCAACTCGAGCTCAGCCAAACTTGACTCCACATTGATTATGGGAAAAGACAGTAAAGCCGGTATGTGGTTTAACAATAGTGTGTTTGAATTTGGATAATCCTCTAACTCAAGATCATAGCCGACTACTTTTGCGAGAGAGAGTAAAGATATTTCAAACTCTTCAAAAGTTAATTATATGCCAGAAGTCTTCCAACAAAGAGGAAAAATTCTATACAAAAGCCTAAGAAAATGAGACGTCATTTTGTGTGTCGAAAAGGAACATGGAACGTGGATGGACTCCCTAAGCTTCATAATTGTCGAGACACTTAACTCAAACTTAATAAGCATTAATGAATTATGTGATGATGACTTTTGACAAACTACTTGTGAAGTTTAATGCTTATAATGCTTGTGTTATGACAGGTACAGAACCTGCTGATAACTGTTATCAACAGGGAGAAAAACATGCTTTCAGACACACAAAGGTAAGTGTACTAGATCTGTGGCATCAAAATTTGGGTCATGCATACTTCAGGACATTGAAGAATTTAGGTGTAACGTACCATACTTTTAAACATACTTAAAATTACGAAAAAATTAAAAATTTTCTTAAATAAGAAATTATCATTCATAATGCCACATAATAAACATGATTGAACAAAAATTTGAAATTGTAAACGACTTGCAACAAGTACTTGTTTAAAATATCATAAAGTAAATTCCTTAAAAATCAGAGTAAATGAAACAACATGCATAAAAATCTTAAAAACTAAGGCGGTCCTCGGGTAAGTCCACTGCGCAGTCCGAGCCAACTCACTGATCACCACCTCTCGTCTCCTCATACTCGTCATCACCTGTATCGATCAAGTCTAGTGAGTCTAAAGACTCAACATGTATAAACTGATAATAACAAGTAATACGTATGAAAACCACTTGCATTTTAAATTATATCATACTTACTTAAACTTGAACGTAATTACATAGGCATAGACGTGTCATCATATTGTAAAACTTTTCATAACATAATTGCATCATACATACTTAAACATGCGTCACATCATTTTGCGTAGATATATGTTTCAAAGCAAGTGACTCATACCTAAATGTGTCTGGTAAGACAAAACCACAATACTGGGTTGGCAGGGATGTTCACTACCACATATATAAGATCCCCAGTCATACTTTACCGGGTGGATTGGTCCCTGGTCATTCTTTACCGCTTTCCAATCCTGATCAAAACATGGTCATACTTTATTGGGGTGGAGAGGTCCTTGGCCACGTTCACCGACTTCCAAACCCGTTCATAATTTGGTCACAAGACAATTAGTATACCTCAAAAATATAAAATATTTTTTTCGCACGACGAACATACTAATACATTCCTTATGCATGCATGCCCAAGACAAAATTTTTAAATTTTTTTTCCAAAATGCTTGGCGCTTGGGCGGTAAGATTTTATCGGGTAGTGCTTACCGCCCGAGCGGTGCCCTGCGACACTCGAAGAACATTTTTTTAAAATTTGAGCAGTCACACAAAAATGATCATATCTCACTCGCCTCTTGTCTAAAAATTACGAATTTACTGTCAAGTCAAAGATATCAAAATGTACTACGTTACATATGCTGAAATATTTTACAGAAAATCGACCGAAAATTCACATGATTAGAAATGATTGCAAATTTGGTTTTTTATATATAAAAAAATCGTTTGAGCATCACAGTTTGAGCAGTCACACGAAAATGATCATAACACACTCATTTCTTATCCAAAAATCACGAATTTACTTTCAAATAAAAGATATCAAAAAGTAATGCGTTTTATATGTTGAAAATATTTCCAAAAAACCAACCGAAATTTCACAGTGATCAAAATGACATCAAACTCGGTTTTGAGATCTAAAATTTTGATCCAAAAGTGTTTCAAACATTTTGCTCAAATTTTTTGCACCACATAAATGGATTTCGCGTACAATAAACAACAAAATACTTACTACGACAAGATTGATGCAAAATAAAAGAATATGCATGCCTTTACGTCTAAACGCTCGAAGATGACGAATATCGACGCGGTGGACTGCGGGAGATGAACAGGCGACGCTTGCTACACAATTTTCACTCGAAAAACCAACGTAAATCTTTAGAAATTTCGCAAGGGGGAGAGTGGCTGCTGCTGAACAATAGAACCCTAGTTTTTTCCTCTCAAAATATCATGTAAGTGTGGGTGTGTTGTGTGTGTAACATGTGTACGAGTTTAGATTAGGTGAAAAGTGCTTGGTTAATTAATTAATTAACTAATTAGGGGTTAAAAGTGCTTAATTAAATAATTAGAAATAAAAATAATACTACTTTAATTATTCAATACTACTCAAAGCTTAAATAAAATAATTGGGTACCAAGTTTCAAGATTAAAATCTCCAAATTGGTATTTGAAAAGCTTAAAATCTCAAAATCACTTAATAAATTAACTTAGACTTTAAAATGCCTAAAATTCCAAAAAAAAAAAAACATTTACAATACTAATTTTCTTGACTTGAAATAAAATACCACATTTTCAGTAATCGCCTAAATCGTCATCGGTCTCTTTTCCCGATCTCGTATCGAATATTCGCCTGAAATATAAAACTAAAGAAAACATTTTAACATGCATCAAATAAACATATGATAATTTAAAATAATGCAAATCATTAATCGTGCAATGCTGAAATCATTTTTAAATTAGATAAAATAATTTAGCAATTTAAATAAATGCATATGTTTTACGTGTACTGATTTTGGGCTCTACAATTCCTCCCCCAATTAAATAAATTTCGTCTTCAAAATTAAATCTTACCAAACAGCTCCGGGTAGTGATTCTTCATATCTGACTCGGCCTCCCAAGTGGCCTCCTTCACTGATTGATTCAGCCACCGGAGTTTGACCAACTTGGTCACTTTGTTCTGGAGTATCCGCTCCTGCTTGTCTGTCAAGGATTTGGACAGGTCTTTCCTCATACGACAGATCTGGAGCCAACTGCAACGGCTCAAAACTCAAGACATGCAAAGGATTTGCTATATACTTCCTCAGCATCGAGACGTGGAATACATCATGTACTCCAGCCAAATTTGACGGAAGGGCTACATGATAAGCTAGTGTTCCAACTCTGTCAAGAATTTCGAACGGTCCAATGAATCTCGAACTCAGCTTGCCTCTCTTCCCAAACATCATAACACCCGGAGACTGCTGTTGATTAAAGTTTTTAAGGCCGAAAGATGACAAAACACATCCACACCATTTTTTTAGGACACCCGCGCTCGACGCTAAAAAATTATTATATGATACAATGCCTAGAGTATTAGCGCTTCGAAGTTTTAATTTTAGATTTGTAGGCCTTCGAAATCGGCCTTTTTTATTTAGATGTTTTTTTTGCATGAATCATACTTTTGGTAGGAAACTCAAAATGCGATGAAGCCAACTGTTACGAAAACCTCATGACGTAGTCTTTTCATCTATATCAAAATCTACAAACTTTTCATTTTTGAAAATTTTATAGAAAAATTTCATTCGATTTGTATACGTGTCAAAACTTTTTAATTGCCTATTATATACTTTATTTATATCTGAAATCTATAAAAATTTATTGTATCCATTCATTGATTGATTTCATGATTGAGCCTATATTTTTTCCTATATCTGCAAACATCTTATAATCTTGTGCAATTATAGGAAATGACTAGAAGATCTCCCTTAAACAACCACAATCCGCTCTATGTTAATTGCAAAAACAATTATGATGATGGAACTCCGCCACCACCACCATTGTTTAGCTTTAACAAAGAGAACTCGATTCCTATCAACAACACTGCAATTATTGGTGAACCTTAATGCCAATTAGCCACCACCCTCTACACCACCAAGTGGAATCAAGTACCATTATGAGTCTTTTCGAAGTAATCGAGTTCCAACGTTTGATGGAAATCTTGATCTAGAAGTTGGCCAAAACTAGCTAAAGAATATTGAGACCTAGCTCTGACTACTGAAAGTTCCAGAAGGACTTAAGATGGATGTGGTGACATCGTTCTTGGAAGAAAAAAAATGTTGTTAAAAAATTTCTCCAACCATGTCAATAGCTAGACCAATCAAGTGGCCATCATTTCAAATAGAATTTTTCAAAAATTATTATCTGGCTGAAATTCAATTGCAAAATTTGAGTGAAATAAAAAATTTCACCTAGGATTTGGATATGTTGGTAGTGTAGTACACTTCGAGGTTCAACTCCCTTGGAACCTATTCCCTAATATCATGGCAGACGACAATATGAAGATGTATTACTTCAAGAAAGGCTTGACTAGTCGAATCCAATCGACCATGGTATTGTGCCAACATACCACTTTTGCATACCTGATGGGAGCAGCCATTAAAGTTGAAACTGATATCAAGTGGTGAGAGGATGAGAACAAGAATAAACGACCCCTCACGAGTCAGCCTTCTCAAGGTAAAGAAAAACTAAATCAGATAATTCCGTCAAGTGGGTCAACTAGATAACCTTCCTCAACCTGTCCAAAAATTAAATCATATCCTACTTGCTAACTATGACACACGAGAGAATGTCATTGGAATTCTGGAGCATGCTTTAACCGTGGAAAATTGGTACACAACGTTGTTGATTCTCCTGAACCCAAAGATACAGGAACCGAATCAAGCACTAGTGCCGCCCAGAACATGCCAAAGGAAAATAAGCCCAACGCTCTTGTTTTGGTTATGGTGCCACATACTCCTTCATATCTAAAAGTTTAACTAAGAAGTAATTGATTTTACCTGAATAACTTGTTGAACCATTTCGAGAATCAACACCCACTAGTAAGACTATTGAGGCACATAAAGTACATCGTAACTGTAAAATTTGTACCGATATGCATACAATTGGAGCTGAAGCACAATATGGTAGAATTTGATGCTATTCTGGGAATGGATTGGTTAGCCAAGAACAATGTATTTGTGGATTGTCGTAGAAATAACATCAAACTTCAGGCGCCAAAGTAAGTGGAAATATTCTACCATGGCAAGTTCAAGGAACATAAATCCCTCCTATATGCTTCCCAAATCTGGAAAGTCATAAAGTTTGGTGAAGGATCCTACATAACAATGGTAAACGTGTTAAAATAAGGAGTCGAGCTCAAAATATAAGGTGTTCTTGTATTGCAGGAATTTGGATGTATTTCATGAAGATTAATTTGGTTCGTGGTGCCACACCAATTTCGAGAGCACTCTATCGAATGGCTCAAGAAGATCTCAAGGAATTGAAGGACCAACTCTTTTAGATAAAAAAAAAATTAGAATAATTTTATCTCTGTGGAGATCTCTAGTCTTGTTTATAAATAAAGATGAAAATACGAGATTGTGTATTGATTACAATGAACTGAACAATATCAAATCAATAACATATATCATCTTCCAAGGATAGAAGACATTTTCGATCAACTAAAAGGAGCTACAGTCTTTTCTAAGCTCGATCTAAGGTCAAACTATTATCAGCTAAATGTCAAGACAGATGATATTCCTAATACAATTTGACAAGATACAGACACTGTGATTTCCTAATGAATGACACTTATCTTAGTTGTATTTGAAATCAACAACTGCTATTAAAGTTGTTTAGCTTGATATAGAGCGGATTTGAAATTAATAGAATTTTTTCATCTAAACAATCCAAGTAATTATAATCTATCATTTCAAATTCATCAATCCAAGCACATCCTTATATAGTTCCTAACATCAAAATCTAGTCAGTGATACAATGAAAAAACTTAAGTTGTTAAGATATAACATAGATTTCTAAAATGAAGTGCGAGATTACCTTTTGGAAAGTTGCAACTCCCCAACGATTATCAATTTGCTAAGGTTGACCCATCATGACCAAACATCCAGCAGGATTCACTTGAACTCGCTCCTAAACACAATTTTTTAAAATATATATATATATATATATATATATATATATATATATCTATATATGTGTGTGTGTGTGTGTGTGTGTGTATATATATATGTATATATCTAAGTTCATAATTTTGAATATAGAAATTGACAAGTTATATAACTTAAAACACAAAACATGTGAAGTTATAGGACTCAATTGCAATGTTTCTCCATAAACTAATCTTCACCCAATTAGCTGAGGGGCCAACATAAAAAACTTGTGTCAGCAGCCTGCCGACCAAATAGTTCTTTATCAGTTTTTTAGAAAAATGGACAACATTGTTACAAGTAGGATTCCATTTTCTGAATGAAAAAATTAGTTCAAGAGGCGAGTACATTTGTAGCACCTGTTACACAAACAAGCAATACACCATCAACTTTTAGTTTAAACAAGTTCTCTATATTAGGCTTGTAAGTTTGGATTTGTATTTTAAGGCCCACAAAACTTGCGGTTGAAGCCCACATAATTACTTAGTTTTAGCCCAATAACATGTTAAATTATCAGCAGAAAACCTAGACTTAGTACTCAACTTTTCAAAATCATGGAATAAAATTGTATTGACCATGTAATGATTTGCACCATATTATGGAAGAGATTTTTCAGTTAATTATCGAATGATTCGATAGCCAATAATAGCACGATTCATGCCAAAATTTAGAGGGATGCAACACTTGTAAATAAGGCCTCAAGCCATACAAAATTCACACCCTCACAAGCACACAAATTTCTAATTACCCTACCATGTTCAGCCAAAATTTCGCGCAACACTCTGCCGAGTTCAAGTGACGGTTGGTCCAAGTTCGAGCAACTTTCTAGCTAGGATTTTCAAGCTTCTAGAGATCTTTTCTCACGTTTTTCTTGACCATATGTAATTAGGCTTATGTTGTTAAAATATATACGTATCTATTTGGAAATTTGATTGACACAATATATTCTTTCAATTCGATATATGGTTAATTCGCTTTGATTTGCTTCGATATAATAATTACATTAGATAACATGTTCGAAATTATTTGAAGGCGAAGTTATTATTTGAATTTGAAATGGTAAGGGAATTTTTTTATAATTGACAAGTTTTATTATGATCCTGATGAGAAGGGATATAAGTAACCGTTATCATGGTTTATCCCTTTAGAGAATTAAAAATAGGGACTGATTAGTTAACCATGAAAAATAATATGATTTTGAGTGTCATTTGTTTTGTTCTTTCTTGATTTGTATTTTACAATCGTACAAAGATATTTATACAGTTGTTATTCATTATGATTAATCGGCCCCCATCTACCGAGTATTTGACAAAATACTCACCCCTTAATCTCTCTCCACAAATAATAATGAAAATTTGTTAGATGACGAGGAACAATATATGTTTTTGGGTTGAAGAGGAGGATTTGAAGTTTACACACTTATTTTAGTTTAGTTATTTTGATTTATTTAAGTCATAAAATGCTTCCGCTATTTTATTTCGTCATCTTGGAATTTTCGTTGTAATGACAAATTATTTATGTAATAGAGTGTTTGATTTATATTGTTCTATGAGATTTATTGTTCTTAATATTAAATTGTTGAACAATGTTGGATGTTAACAAGCTGAGGCATGTCATTTAAGTTGCATGAGACCTGCTAAGTTCATAATCCAGTTGAGAACAATTCTAAAAAAATGTGGCAAAACATCATATTTTTCCAAGTGACCAGTGAATTCCTATCCAAAACGGCTGTTGTTGAAAATTGTTAAGGATGAACAGACGGTACAACGCATCCGTGCCATCTATTAAGCGCAACCGCACTAGAAGCTAAAAAAATCGTATTTGAGATAAAGCTTAATGTACCCACACTCGATAGTTTAGAAGATAGATTTTTATGCCTCTGAAATCGCGTTTTTTTTTTCAATAACTCATAACTTTGGTAGGAAATTCAAATTTCGATTCCGCAAAATGTTCTGGAAACCTCGTGACATAGGATTTTCATCTATATTAAAATCTCAAAACCATTTATAAAATATTTTTGACCTATATATGTATTGAAACTTATTGAACTTTCTATTTTTATACTTTCATTTCTATTCGAAATCAATAAAAGTTTATTGGATCCATTCATTGATTGATTTCATGATTGAGCCACTGTTGTTTCCTATATCTGCAAACATCTTAGAATATTGTGCAATTATGGGAAACAACCGGAATACCTCCCCAAAACAACCACAACCCACTCTACGTCAATCGCAACAACAATAACGACGATGGAACTCCGCCGCCACCACCAGGGTTTATCCTTAACCAAGAGGATTTTATGCCTATAACAACTATAGTAACAACAAACTGTAATTATTGTTGAACCTTAAAGCCAATCAGCCACCTAGCACCTCCACTACCAAATGAATCAAGTACCATTATGAGTCCCTTTGAAGGAACCGAGTTACAACGTTTGATGATAATCTTGATCTAGAAGTTGGCCAAAACTAGCAAAAGAATATTGAGACCTAGCTTAGACTATTCAAAGTTCTGGAAGGACTTAAGGTAGATGTGGAGACGTCGTTCTAGGATTAAAAAGCAAGAAAATTGTGAGAAACAATTTTACCAACAATGTTAGTAGATGGACCAATCACATGGCAACAGTTTCGATGAGCTTTCTTGAAACATTATTATCCGACAGAAATTCAATTGTGAAAGTTGAATGAATTAGAAAATTTCACCCAGGCTCTGGATTTATCAGTAGTTGAGTACAATTCGAAGTTCAACTCCCTCGGAACATGCCCCGACTATCGTGGCAGACGACACAATTAAGATGTATCACTTCAAGAAAGGTTTGAGTAGTTGAATCCAACCACCCATGGTAGTATACCAATTTATGAGTTTTGCAGATATGATGGGAGCAACCATTAGAGTTGTAATTGATACCAAGAGTTGAGAGGATGAGAAAATAATAAACGACCTAGCATGACTCAACCTTCCCAAGGTAAACAATAGTTCAAGCGGTCAAATTAGTCAAGTGGGTCATTCAAAGAACCTCCCTCAACCTATCTGGAATGAAAACCATTTCATACTTGTCTACTACGAAATGCAAGAGAATGTCATAGGAAGTTTGAAGCATATTTTAATATTGGGAAATTGGGAACCCACGTTGCAGATTTTCATGAACCCACAATACATGAACCAGATCAAACACTAGTGCTGCCCAAAACAAGAAAAAGGAATATAATTTACAATGAAAGTGAGAATTTGATGTTACTCTTGGAATGGATTGATTAGCAAATAATCATTAATTGATAGATTGTTGGAGAAAGAGCATCAAACTTCAAGTGCTGAATCAAGAAGTTATTGTAAGGATCTCTTTATCGTAAATAATATTTTGATTCTCGATAATTCATGAATTTTGTCGTGTTATTAAGTGTAAGAAGTATATAATTGACAATGAAAGTGAGAAAATAATTATGGTTTCTAGAATAATTATCTAAGTATTATTTCAAATGAAATGAAACTAATTTCATTAGAAAGCTAATATATAGCACTAAAACTTTTATGTTTTGATTTTTGTCCAAATCCATTTGGAAATAGGGGCAAAATCATCCTGAAATGTGTCGTGTGCATTGAAGTTCTTGTACTGAAACATTTTAGGAGAATGAGCATAGATTTCGTGTCCAATGTCCAAATTGAGTGAGGTTAATGGCATATGAAAGCCAATACATAGAGCTACAATTTCATGTTGACGACTTTTGCTAATTCAAAATGTATAATATTGTTTTGGATAGAATAATGCGCGTACCCGCACAGGAATTTGCGCACCTACGTGTGAAGATCTGTCAAACTCGTTCCGAACAGCAAAAAGCACGCGGATACGCCAGATCTCACGCAACTACGCACAATGCTGATAAGTGCAAGAATTGCACTTAATTTTACTGTTAATCCATTTGATATATGCTGGTTTCGAGAAGATTTATGCTTGGTTTTTGTTGTTTTTGTGTAGTGCAGGGAATATACAAGTATGGGATGTTGGAGAGCAATCAGGAATGTTTTTGAGCGTAAAACAGCGAAAGAATCAGAGCCGCAGCGCCACAACAAGTGCTGCAGCGCCACAATTTGCGAAAGACTAGCGCCGCAGCGCTACAAGATCAGCGCCGCAGCGCCAGCATGCTTAGAGACAAGCGCCGCGGCGCCTCACTGCCGAAGAACAAGCGCCAAGGGAAAAACGCCGCGGCGCTAATGCTCACGAACGACGGGCGCCTAGGCGCCACTTACTCAGCGCTGCGGCGCTAATGGCGGCAAAACAAGACTAAATGGGCTTCGACTTACGGCCTGGCGGAGGAATTAAAAAGAAAGGAAGGTTCAGAATTAGTGGACGCCGTTTTTCAGAGAAATACAGAGAGGAGAGCAGAAGCAAACACGAGACGACGATCCAGAGCGTGAAGATCGATAGCAAATACGGAGAACGACGAATCTGGGGACAGAGACGACACTTCGGATTTGTTATTCTGTTCTTCCATTTTTATATTCTATCGTATTTCGATGTCTAAAACTTTGAACATGCGTTGTTTTTATTTAGATTTGAGTATGAACTAATTCTATTTTCTGACGTAGTCGTTGTCGAACCTATGTTATTGACGTTTTGAATTTTCATTGAATTAATTTGTCATGTTTATTTGTGACTTCTTATCTTTAATTCTTTTGGATTACTGGCCATAATTCGACTGACCTGATAATTGAGATCTAACACTCGAGAGAGGTGATCGAAATTAGGACAGGGGAAATCGCAATGTCAGATGTTTATAGCGTGCGAAAGACGTATAACTTTGGCGAATCCATGAGAGAACCTTGTGTGCATTTATTACGTGTTACATGATTTTGAATAGACATATTAAAATCGGTAATAGGTAATACAGTTCTATTTATCACTCGACAGAGAGAATAGAAAATATTGTGAGTTCTTGGTTAATAAAGATGGTGTGATTTAATTAAATGTTAGTCAATGTTAATTTAGAATAGGGGAGACTCGACGAAATCATATCTCTAGATTGCTTCACTCATTGAATTTCTACTATGTGCTAGAATTAGAGGATTTGTTATTTTATTTGAATTGATTATAAACCAACAATTTGATTTGTCTAAATAAAGTTGAGCTTTGTCAATTATGTTAATTAATATACAATTTTAAATAATTAATTTTCGTGAGATCGATATCTGTACTCAAACCAGTACTAAAACTTGACACCGTACAATTGCGGTAGTGAAAATACGCAACAAGTTTTTGGCGCCGTTGCCGGGGAGTAAACTGTTTAATTGCATATCAATATCGTTACTAAGTAGTCTTGACTTTAATTTAGATTTTATTTTATTTATTTATTTATTTGTTACATTATAATTTTTTCTACTTGACAGTGCATGCTAAGATCGCAAAGCCCTGACTTGCTTATTTTTTATCCAGAGATCGAAAGAACTGCGAGAAGATTAAGAAAAGCAAGAAGAGAAGAGATCCAAGCAATGGCTGAGAACAAAGAGAATGACAGACACGCCCAGCCAGAGGCTATTCCTATCAGAGATCACTTCCAACCAGTGATCAACAATCATTACTCTGGTATTGCTCGGGGGACCATAAATGCCAACAATTTTTAGCTGAAGCCTGCCCTGATCAATATGGTTCAACAAAACCAGTTCGCTGGAACTGCTACTTCAGATCCTCATGTTCACCTGAGAACTTTCTTGGAAATCACAGATACGGTAAAAATTAATAATGTTCCTGACGACATTATTAGATTGCGTTTGTTTCCTTTTTCTCTCAGGATCAAGCAAGAGGATGACTCCAATCACTGCCGTTAGGGAGCATCACGACATGGCAGGAGCTGGCGACGAAGTTCCTTTCTAAATATTTTCCACCTGCGAAGTCTTCACAATTAAAGATTGAGATCAGCACTTTTAGACTGACAGACTTCGAGCAGTTGTATGAAGCTTGGGAAAGGTATAAAGAGTTGTTGCCCAGGTGCCCAAATCAAGGTTTCGAAGACTGGGTGCAGATTGTGTTGTTTTGTAATGGATTGAATGGTCAGACACGGACAACAGTGGATGCAGCGGCAGGTGGCACGATCTTTGCCAAGTCCCCTGCTCAAGCCTATGACTTGCTTGAGCATATGACTATTAATAGCTACCTATTGCCATCTGAGAGGTCAGGAGTAAAGAGGATTGCTGGAGTCTATGCCGTGGATCATATCACTTCACTCACTGCACAAGTTTCAGCGTTGACTACACAGATAGCAACCATGAATAAAGTGAGTACATCAAACACTGAGGAACCATTGCTTGTTGTTGAAGAACCACATTTTCTTGAAGAAGTCCAATATATCAACAACAAAAACTTTGGAGGCTATGGAGGATATCGAGGTAACCCTCCCCCTAATACTTATCATCCTGGGCTGAGAAACCATGAAAATTTTTCTTATGCGAACAATAAGAATGTATTAAATCCTCCACCGGGGTTCAATACATCAAATGGGGAAGGGAAGCGATCATTTGAGGACTTAGTTGGAACGTTTGTTGCTGAATCTGGCAAGAGAATGGCTAGGACTGAGTCTAGGCTTGACAACCTAGAAACCCACATGACAAGTATTGGTGCTACCTTAAAAATCCTTGAATCGCGAGTGGGTCAGATAACGAAGCAGTTCACATCCCAACCGTCTGGCGCAGTTCAAAAGACCGCAGACCCAAATCTGAGAGAGGTGAATGCCATTTTTATACAGCATGAAGAGATTGTAGTAAGCAGAGAAGAGAAAGTTGATCAGCCAACTCCAAGCAAAGGGAATCGAGGTAAGAAAGGTAAGAGTTATGATTTTGATCAATGCATTGATATTTCGTTACTTCCATACCCTCAAAGATTTTTAAAATTGAAAGCTGAGTTTCAAAAGAAAAAAAGTCTTGAAGATCTCAAGAACCTACACTCTAACATTCAGTCTGTAGAGCAGGAAGAGGTGGCTTTTACTGAAGAAGATGACAAGGGGAGTCAAGGAGATCTTCCTCGGAAGCTGCAAGACCCCAGGGAATTCATCGTACCATGTGAAATAGGGGGTCAGTTAGTGGAAAAAGCCATCTGTGATTCAGGAGCAAGTGTGAATATAATGCCAAGTTCTCTCTACGAGAAACTTGGATGGAGCAAGATGAAGCCCACGGGACTAAGTTTACAAATGGCAGATAAATCGATCAGGACACCATTGGGCATTGTGGAAGATGTTGAACTCAAAATTGATAAATTGAAGCTTCCAGCAGATTTTTTGGTACTTGACATGAGGGACAGTTAGAATGTTCGTACCATTTTAGGACGACCATTCTTGGCTGCTGCTGGGGCTGTCATTGATTTGAGACGAGGAAATATGGCCATAGAAGTTGAAGGTCAGCTGGTGGAAATAAAGGAATCCAAGAAATCATATGACCCACCTTGATGAGTCTAGTGACAGTCGGGCTGACGACGTTAAACCAAGCGCTTGTTGGGAGGCAACCCAACCAGTATCTGTTTATTGCTTTCATTTTATTTTATTTTATTTTATTTTCAGTAGTATAATTGTTTTTACGTTTTCTTTGTTTTTGATTCTGCATTTGACGATTAGACATTGATATGCGTTCTCTTTTGCAGGTAAAAAGTTTTGCTGGGCAACGAAAGGAGCTTAATTGGACAAAAAAATCCGAAAAAGTCAGCGCCGCAGCGCCACAAGAATAGAGCCGCAGACCTAAGGCATGCGAAGAGGAAGCGCCTAGGCGCTATGAATCAAGCGCTGCGGCGCCATATGTTCGAATATATTAGCACCTAGGCGCTATACATTCAGCGCCGCAGCGCTGAAGAGGCCGAGAGTTGAGCGCCGCGGCGCTAGTTCGTCTTATATGAAAAAAAAATAAAGAGGACCGAAACTCATTTTTCAGAAACCTAATAAGGAAGCGCCGCAACCCTCACTACCCTCTTCCACCGAAAAATCGCCCAACACCACAAACTAGCCTTCTAAACACCGAAAGACACCATACGATTCACTCCCAAGGTATTCCATCTTCAATTTCTCCCTCCTAGCATCTCTTTGGCTCAACAATCTCCAAGGCAGTTCTTCAACGAGCTGAAACCCAGACGGATTGAAGCATATTTTGAAGCAACACATCATCAGGTAACAGCCTTTGGGATAGGAATTCTTGATTTTAATGCTTGAAATTTGAAAGGATTGAGTTTTGAGTTACGTACACAACGTGTTCGATGAATTGTCTCAGTGAGGTTGTTATGGATATTGTTGGATTGGGAATATTGCATGTTTGAAGGAATTGTTGATTTATTGATCTTGTTGATATTGTGGGTGTTGAATTGTTGAAAAATTGTTGAGCAACGTTGATCTTGAATACAATTATGCCGTCGAAAAAGAAAAATAAGCGGGGTGCGTCTGGCGAGGGTGAGTCGTCTACTGTCACTTTTGATAGACGACGATTCTGGGATGCAAAAGCCGCCAAGAATTATATGAATTGTTAGAGAAAAGCATGCGAATATGGAGCAGTGCCACACAGATATTCTTACGTTGGTTCGTGCTCGAGAAATAAATTGGGGTGAATTTGTTAAGCCCCCGGCTGATGCTGTGATGTCCCTTATGAGGGAATTTTATGCAAATCTGAAGGTTAAGCATGAGGAGTTTCATGTGAGGATTCGAGGGCGGATGGTTGCCTTCGACAGCATGACGATCAATTCACTGTATGGGATGCCAGATTATGAGACAGACGGGTACACATTGCTTATGAGAGACCCGTATACCCTAGTGACACTGTCATCAACACACTTTGTGCACCGGATACAGTTTGGAAACTCAACAATCAACGAGCCCCGGTCACATTCCCAGCAACGTCACTGAAAAGGGAGGCCTACAACTGGTATCGTTTCGTGGCCTCGCGGGTGATGCCATCTGGGCACGTGTCGGATGTGACGAAGAAGAAGGCGGCATTGATCATTTGCGTCCTCACCGGCAGGACTGTGGACGCAGGCTGAGTTATTATGACATCTATTATACAGGCTGCTAGGGGTACATCCACTGTCAGCATGCCCCACTCATCGACTATCACCGACCTCTGTCGTGTAGCGGGTGTTACTTGGGATGACAGTGAGACGTTACTATATACAAAAGACGATATATCACTGTCTGGAGCCCTCCCGAGGGATAGGAGAAGACAAAGGGTTATTCATGATTCAGGAGAGGCCTCAGGCAGTGGTACACCGACACAGCCCGCCCCACAGTCGTCACATGCACAGACCAGCGGACCCCCGTATGGATGAAGTCGACCGAAAGCTGGAGAGATTTTTGAGGATGACGCGCAAGCACCAGGCGTATGTTTATGATTATCATCGCGTGTTTTCGTAGAATTACCCTCCCACCAATCCATCTGGTGAGCCATACCTACCACAGCCTACATTCGGACATGAACCTGATGATGAGGAGGAGGAGTCTGAGCCATCAAGCGAGGACATCGAGTCCTGACACTCGCTATGTGAGGTACGTGGTCCCATCTTTTTCGTGTTTTATTACTGTACATTGGGGACAATGCACGTATTTAAGTTTGGGGGGGTCGTCTGTCATCACTTGTCATTGTCATTACTTGTTATTCCCTGCCGGTCACTCTATTTTACTCTGACTTGTCATTTAATACCGTTTACTTTGCACCTTTACTCTGCTTTACTCTGTTTTAATTGTGGATTTCAGTTCTCAGTTCTTATTTTTAGATCTTGATCAGTTATTCCCTACACTTTTTGTTTAAAAAAAATCGTTTATTTATTTTCATTTTATGTTATAATTGTTAGGACTAGTCATGGATAAGCTATTGTGAGGCCGATGATGAAAAAAAAATCGTGAGTCTAAAGCATGAATGTATTCGTAATTACTTGGGAGTCACATTTTATTGCACTGTCATGTTTGTTGATATTATTGGTTCTCAGAGACTATTTGCGTGCCTGTGATGCTAACTAAACGAGAGAAGTCTGATTTTTAGTAACCCTTGCATGACATTGACTGACACTTTTGCGAACACAGAAATGATCTCGGCATTCTTTCTCAATATCTTTGGGCCTATCTTCTTTGTTCATTATCAATTGTTAGCCCATCGAGCTTCGAATAGATTGAGATGCTTAACTTTTCTTTGCGCATCTATATCTATATCATTTTGATTGAAAATTACTTGTGACTGGTTTGTATGAGTTGACTAATGGATTGACGGAATCTAGAACTTGTTTGGACACTTTTCGAGGCGAAATACGAATAATATGTGACATAGAGATTAGGCGATCTTTGGAACCGTTCAAGCCTTCGAGCCTACCTAACGAACATGAAATATCCCTAGTGTCCCATTTTGAGCTTACTAAAAATCAAGTGGTGTGTGTCAATGACACACAATTAGCCCCCACTTGTATCTATTCTACATCCCAAAACAACTACCTAATGAAGATTATACACTTATTGTCCTACCTAAATTTTGAGAGAAATAAGTTCATTGGTGTTGGAATGATTCAAACACTCCTTGAAAAGAAAAAGAGAAAAAATGAATGTACAGAAAGGAGTTCAAAAAGAAGAAAAACAATGAAAAGAATGAATCAAAATTGGTGAGAAAGAAAGCATTTGGGAAATGAAGGACATGAATGAAAAGAAAACAATAAGTGGGTGGTGAGTGAAAAGAAAATAAAAATGAGTGAAATTGATGAAGTTCAAATATTTCTCTCTAATTTTGATCTCCATTCCTTTATTGTAGCCATGAGCCGTAGCCTAACGTTACAAGCCTATAAGACCTATTAACCTTGTCACATTTATCCAATATACTAGTGGGAAAAAGTTGTTCAAGTCAAGCTTATGGATACCTGATAAACATGGTTAACGAGTATAGACTTTAATCATTTGCATGCAAGCATCTCATTGTGTGACTTCAGCTTGGGTATACTTGTGATGAATATCTTTTTAGCCAAACAATCAACAATAAAGCCCTTTGTGATCTGTGTAAGTAACTGTGTATTTTAATGAAGTGTAAGTTACACCAAACTGAGGACTTCTTAAGTTTATGAGGCGATTTAGCATTGTGAATCTATTTGCTCATTCGATGAGGTAGATAAACATTGACATACCACACACGCATGTGACTCTCGAGTAAATACGAATCACATGAAAATAAATGAATCTGAGGCCACTGTCACTTTTTGCATATCTATAACTATAGTTGTTAGCGTTTATTTCTTGCTTGAGTCTGCATTCCTATTTTTACTTTTATTTTTCTCGGGACTAGCAAAAGTTCAAGTTTGGGGGGGTTTGATAAGTGCAAGATTTGCACTTAGTTTTACTGTTAATCCATTTGATCTATGCTGGTTTCGAGCAGATTTATGCTTGGTTTTTGTTGTTTTTGTGTAGTGCAGGGAATATACAACTATAGGATGTTGGAGAGCAATCAGAGATGTTTTTGAGCGTAAAACAGCGAAAGAATCAGAGCCGTAGCGCCACAACAAGCACTGCAGCGCCACAATTTGCGAAATATCAGTGCTGCAGCGCTACAAGATCAGCGCCGCAGCGCTAGCATGCCGAGAGACAGCGCCTAGGCGCTGCTCAAGCAGCGCCTAGGCACCTCACTGCCGAAGAACAAGCGCCTATGCGCCAAGGAACAAGCGTCGTGGTGCTAATGCTCACGAACGACGGGCGCCTAGGCGCCACTTACTCAGCGCCGCGGCGCTAATGGCTGCGAAACAAGACTAAATGGGCTTCGACTTACGGCCCTGGCAGAGGAATTAAAAAGAAAGGAAGGGTTCAGAATTAGGGGACGCCGTTTTTATGAGAAATACAGAGAGTGATAGGATCGGTTAACATATCAAGAGTGTTTAGAAGGGGGGTTGAATAAACACTCTCAATTAAAATTGATCTTTTAAAATTTTGAGTTCAATAATATAATTGTGTGCTTGTCACAATTATATTACCTGCAGTCACACACATAATATAATTTGGTACCCATATCTATTTGGGTCCTGAACTGATTAGTCCCTTAGGAACCTATACTTGGATTAGTCTAACAGACTTTCCAGTAGCTGTATTCCAAATAGTTTTTCTCGGCTTTTGTGTGCTTGTGTAGTGTACGGATGATACAGTATGAGTTTTAGCTTTATTCAACTGATTGTTCAGTCTATATCTCTTCTGAACTAGCTTGCAGTTATAGTAATTGGAATAGCCATTTGAATAGCTTTTGTAAAAGCTTTTTGGTGACTGACTGCATGAATCAGTTACCACTTTTGGGCTATAACCAATACCATATCTTTTGCCCTTGTTCATACTTTCAGTTGTCTTTTTAACCAGTTTTCTTGGCTCTGATTGTTCTTGTACCATAACTGATTTGACAAAGTGAATGTATTTCCCTTTGCTCATATTCAGTTTTGGTTGAGTATCATTGGTTGACATTTCATCTTGGTTACAGAACCCCAATCCAATTTTATCAGTTACTGATTTTTTGGAGTTCTGTACATCAGTCAATGCAATAGATGATTTGTTCCATGACTGAATAAGCTCAGTCTGTTTTGTGTTCTCAAGCATCAACTTCTGTATTAATGACTGATTTTTGTTTCTTTCTGCTTTTAACTCAGCAATTTCCCTTTTTAGACTCAACCTTTCAACTGATTCATCAGTTTTGGTTTTATTGTCTGTGGGATCAGTTTGCTTTGCTTTGAGTTTTTCAAATGATGATGCAAGTTTCTGATACTCATCTATCATGTCATGTAATGTGAAAATGAGTTCTTCTCGTGTCAAATCAGTTGAACTGAAATCAAATACCTGTTGGCTAGATGACTCTTCTGCTGCATCATTAGCCATCAAGCACTTTACTTCCTCATCATCACTAGAACTGCATGAGCTTTCTGGTTCCGATTCTTCACTGTCAGTTCTGCCCATTTTGATTTGTTTTCTTCAGCTAAGAGTACTTCATGTTTCTCTCTGAAGAACTTTTAATCTTCCTTGGCTCTTCTTTTGTGTTCATATGATTTCTTTCTTCTATCAGTTGACTCTTGAATATCATTCTTAGGTTTAGGACAATCAGCAATAAAGTGGCCTGATTTGCCACAGTTGTAGCATGCATTTGATTCATCCTTGGAGTTGTTTCTATGATATGGTTTCTGGAAGTTCCCTTGGTTCATTCTCATGAACCTTCCAAATTTTTTGATGAACAGTGACATAGCATCGTTACTTAACTGATCAGCAGCTTTTTCAACTGAACTGATTTGTTCAGTTCTGACAGCGGCTAGAGCAGTTGTGGCTGCAGAAGTAGATTGTTCTCCTTCTCTGGTCTGCAGCTCAAATTCATAGGCTTTTAAATCAGCAAATAAATCATGGAGTTCGATTTGGTTCAGATCTTTGGATTCCCTCATTGCCATGGTCTTGACATCCCATTCTTTGGGAGGACCTCTCATTACCTTTAGTGCAATTTCTTTGTTGGTATACATTTTTCCAAGTGCATTTAGCTCATTGATGATACTACTTACTCTTTCATCATACTCGTGCATTGATTCTCCTTCTTTCATTTTGATGTTATCAAACTTTTGCACAACAATAGAAAGTTTATTTTCTTTGGTTTGATCATTTCCTTCACACAGCTGGATCAGCTTTTCCCAAATTTCTTTGGTTGTTTTACACATCTTTATTTTGCTGAAAGTTACTTTGTCCAGCGTTTTGTACAGAATGTCTTTAGCCACATTGTCAAGATTTGCTTTTCTTTTATCTTCAGTTGTCAATTCATGTCTGGGCTTTTCTATTCTTTGTGGTGCCCCTTCTGTGATGGCAACTGCTGTATTTGCTTTTAGAATCTTCATGGGTCCATCAGTTATGACATACCACATGTCATCATCTTGTGCTGCTAAATGAGCTTGCATTCTAATTTTCCAATCATCGAATTCTTCTCTGGAGAACATAGGAATTTTGTTGAATGAAGTCATGCTAGCAAGTTTATATATCAAAAGGTATTCAAGAACAAGATTCACCCTCTCTGATACCACTTGATAGGATCGGTTAACGTATCAAGAGTGTTTAGAAGGGGGGGTTGAATAAACACTCTCCATTAAAATTGATCTTTTAAAATTTTGAGTTCAATTTGGTGACAAACTGATTCTCGGAATCTTGTTGATCAATATCAATCAGTTAAACTGAATCAGTTGCGGAAGGTAACTGACTGAAAGATAGAATACAAAAGTAAAATGGGCAAGGATTGTTTCTGGATGTTCTGAGATTTCAATTACTCCTACGTCACCCCTTCTATCACAAGGATAGGATATCTGCTAAAAGACTTTGATCAAATACAAGAATTGTACTGACCCACTTCAGCTTGGACTTAACACTGCCAAAAACTGAAACTCTTAGTATAACAGAATGATCTCAGTGCTTAACTGATCTTATCACTATCGAATTTGAACGATTGTTACAACTTGCTTGTAAGCTCAAATTTTAGCCTTAACTGCTACGAATAAATCAAGTAAGGAGTGAGCTGAGATTTTTACAGAGTAACAGCAAGCTTTTGAATAGTAATCACTTCGTTGTTGTCTTCAGCTGTTCTTCCGTCATATTTATAAACTTCCAACAGTAACTTGAGATGAATTTGAATCTTTGTATCCGTTGAATTCTTCTTGATTATTCCTTGGGCATTGTTTACATCATTTATTGTGATGCGGAGTCTTAATTGTTTTCGCCGAAATGCGTTGTTCCAAGCTGTATTGAATGAAGTGCGTCGTTCCACATTCAGTTGCAATCAGCTATGTTCTTTCCCGAAGCATGTTCAATTGAGGAGTGCTTGCAAACTGATTGAATATATCAACTGATCAGTTTCGAACTGATCAGTCAGTTGTTTTCAGTTATTAAGTCCAATGGCTGAGTTTGCTCGATCAGTTGCTTCGTATTTTCAGTTGGTTGATTTTGTCAAACTCCATATTTTAGTTCCAACAATTTTCCCCTTTATGGTGTTTGACAAAACTAAGTAAATAATATCTGAACGTCTGAACTCATTGTAGGTAAAATAAGAAATTGAATTTCTTGAACTGAAGGAAGTCTTGATTTAATAACAATTGAATATAATAATCTGGTTAACTGTTTTTTATCAAGATGATTTCTTCTGTTGTTTCTCAATATGCTCTCTGATCTTTGATTTCTTCCCCCTTTTTGTCAAACAATTCCATCTTCTCAGATAATTTGCGAACGTCATTCGAAAGAATTTTGACATCTGTGGAGATACTCGAGACAGCAGTTTGTAAACAGGTTTGCAGTAATTCCATCTTATTAGAAACAAAGGTTTCCAATCGTTGAACTCGTTGACTAACTAAATCTTGAGTTGTAAATAGGCTTTGAGCTAGACCTTTCTTCATTTCATCTACAGTTTGGGTAAGAGACTCCATGTTTGCTTGGATCGCTTTCAGTTTTGCAGAGTTATATTCAATTGAAGAATCCAATTTGACGGTGTGAGAGAATTGTGTAGATTGAATTCTCTTTACCTCAGTAATTATTTGCTGCATATTGTGCTGCATGTTTTGTATTTCTTCAAGAACAAGATCCATGTCTGTGGATTGAGGAGGAGGTGACTGATGAGAGGATTCCGGTCCTCTTGTGGTTTGATCAAATATAACCAGCTCTTGGTCAGTTGCTACTGTTTCAGCAACATTCTGAACTGAGGTGATTGTTGCAGCAATTTCTTCTAGAACTTGAGGCGGAGAAGATGGATTTTGATCAGCAGATGAGCTGCTTGGAGGAACAATAGAGTCTGATGAAGCCAAAATTGGTACCTCTTGAGGATGATCTTGGGGATCTATTGGCACATCAGTTGAAATAGCTTGGTCAGCAGATGAATCTGGCTGAACTGGTGATTCTGAAGAGATAGGAACCTCTGGATTGATTTGATCAACGAGGTGATCATTTTTATCAGAGAGAGGTTCATTTAGTTGGGGTTCTTGCACCACTGCTTGAATGATTTCATCAATTTTTGCGAAGGATAATTCTGCTTCAGTGTACATTTGATGTTCAGCAGTAGGTGATTGAGTCTTATCTTGAACTGGCTCTTCAGTTGGAATATTAGTGTGTTCTGAGGATGCCTTTTTCTCCTGAGAGGGAGGTTCTTCAATTATTTTCTCCTCATCATCGTCTGACTCTCCGTTATGAAGAACTAACTTTTGATCCATTTCCCAAAACTTTATCCTAGATAGCAAACCAATCAGATCGGTGTCTAACTGAGTAACTACCGCATGATCATCATAGGCAGTAGGGTTTGTTGGAACGTAGTTAGCCCTCAATTTTTCAATGATTTGTGCTAACTTCTTGGCTCTCATCTGATCGAAGAAATATGTTTTTCCTTCCATAGCTTGAGCAATGGTGGCTGCTTTGACTATCTTGAGGACAAAAGTCTCTAGTTTGATAAATTTTTTTAACTGAGATTTCTTTCTCAGTTGCTTGGCAAAAGTATGAGTGCGATAGGCTGTCCAAGCATCATAGATTTGAAGTTTCGATGCAGCAAAATTATTAACTTCATCCCAAACAAGATCAATGTGTGTTTGAACCGGATTGGATGGCCTGGGCTCTTCAATCAGTTTGCCCTTGCCTTTATCAGAGCTGAGAATGTGTGGAATTTCCAGACCAGTTCTGGTAGTATCCATCCGTTCAATAATATTGATGCCTTTGTGTCACACCCTTACTCTATACTTAGCATAATTACCATAATCAAAATAGGGTTTGATTGATATCACTATAGTATGAAGCAAATCAAACAAGGAACATCACTTTGACGGTTTAGAAAAATTTTGGCATGATGCCCCTACATTTTGTTTAACCCAAAAACTCAAGCAACTACATTCATATATATAAAAACATATTTCATCTACACAAACGTATTCTGCTTCATTCTACACATAGACATAAACATTGTAAAACATGTTTCAAACCCTGACATTGTAAAACTTATAATACATATGCGGAAGCTATACAATAAGAAGCCCGGTTCTTGTCGAGCTGAGACACGTCACAAGCATCCATTGGCGAACCGGCATCCTATGTCTCTTCACTACCTGATCCTGTAACACATGAGCTACGTGAGTTTATAAAACTCAATAAGTTGGCACTTGTATGTATCAATATGCATCGAAGGAACATACATATCAAGTCGTGGCAACAATGAAGCTTTAAACCATGTCATATCATAGCATATATTCATGTTCATTTTGTACTTGAGCCTCATTAGTTGACCTGTACTACCGTGCTTGCTTTATTATATAGCTACTACTGTGTTGGACGTCAGGGAGCAACCTTTGGCAACCCCACGCCCCATGAACATATATTGGCCAATAGCTTTGGTGGACTTAAAACCACCCATGATGCCAACAAGCTCTATATCATGTAAAAATCAGTCATTTTCCTTTCATGTTCATGTTCTTGTTCTTGACATAGCACCCATCTTCAATATTCATGAGTTCCTTACATATTTAATACATAACAATGGAATATGGTGCTATGTTTTCATCAATAAATATACTAACAATGTACATATATCAATAATCAATGAGAATCATTTGAAATCATAATATTACTCATGTATTACTTCAAGAACATGCCAACTTACAGTCCAAGCTTAAGAACACTGGTTTGAGACGGTGTTTCACACTCCTATACTGTCAAATATACCAATAATTCAGTCACAATTGTATAAACTAGCTGAAAATCACTCCTATACATGTAGGATAACTAAAAAGGAAGAAAACTTACACCTATATGATGTTCTTGAGGTGGAGTACTAAGATCTATCTTCAAAATGATGAAGGAAATGAAGAAAGAAGCTCTTTGGAGAAGTTTTCTAAATGTTTCCTTCGAGTTTTTTGTGAAAAAGGGGAAGAGGAGCTGATGGAATGGTTTAGAAACCCATAACTTATCTTCTTATATGTAAGGCGGCGCTCGGGCGGTCATTTTCTACCGCCCGAGCGCGGAATGTTCTGTCCAAAAAGTGCAGTTTTCGTGCACTGGCGCTCGGGCGGTCATTTTCTACCGCTCGAGCGCCATATGTTCTGTAAATTTCGTGAACCATTAGTGTACCGGCGCTCGGGCGGTAGAATCTTACCGCTCGGGCGCCACTTGTTCTGCCTCTGCGCACTGACTCTTCAAAGATTGCTCCGGAAATGGTTCTTCCCCTCATAATCTGAAAAAGTGGTAAACTAGGAGGTTGTAGCTCTATGTCTTGGCTTGAATCTCCCACTTGTTTCAGGTCATTTGGAGGTATGAGTAAAAAGTTATGCCCATTCTCCTAACATGTGTCATTGTAGGAGTGACGATACACACAACTCACTTCGGGGCGCTTTTGGCTTGTCTTCCACAATGATTTGGACAAAACCCAAAACGTGAAAGTTGTAGCATTATATCTTAGCTTTCTAATGGTTAAGGCCTCCCACAATTTGGATCAATATTCAACTCATTATGCTAAAACCCGTACGAACTACCATATTTACATCTCATTTCCCACAACTTCCATTACACTCAGGCACGTGCCAGAGCAGCAGGATGAAGAATATTAACCAAAGGAGCTTTGATCCTAACTGCTTCTTTCTTTTCACCAACTGATTTTTCTGGTGGGATAATCTTCAGAGGAACTGCTTCAATTGGCTGCTGAGCATCTGAAGATATTGGTTTGTCAGTAGGAATGGATTCCTCTGCAGTGGTTGGTTTAATCCTTTGGGTTCTCGATTTCTTGGCAATCTTTGTGGAAGGAGTTTTCTCTGAATCGGATTCTCTCACAATTAATTTCCTTTTTGCTGATACCAGTTGAGCCAATGTCTTGGCCTTTTTCACTGATTTAGGGGCAGCTTGTGTAGTCCCAATCTCCTGTTTTACCTTTACAAACTGAGCAGGAGAGATGTCCAATTTGGTCTTGAGTGGCATAGTATTCTTCGCATTGAAGACTTTGAATTTTGATGATTTTTCTGAATCATCTGCCACTAACCCTTTTACTCTCAGCAGATAGCTCAGTTGTACTGCAAAGCCTTTGGACTGTTTGGATGATAGAAACATATTCTTTAAAATATTGAATATAAAATGTTTCCAGTTGAATTTACGTTCAGCCATAATGACAGAAATGACTTGAAATTTTTCCAATGTAAGTGCAGCAAAAGATCCAGCTTTCGCCAAAATCCCTTTGGCGACTATATCAGCAAGTAACTGAACTTCGTGCTTCAGTTCCTTCTTTGGGTCGGAAACATGGATTTTCCGTCCTTCAGCAGAAAGTGAGGTTTGCATCTTTTCAATGTCAGATGCCTTAACATCAGAGAAATGTGCTAGTCCATCAGATGGTAAAGAAAAGATTTCCCCAAAGGAATCTTCAGAAATGGTCAGCAGCTGACCATTGATAGTAAAAGCGATGTTTACATCAGAATTGATCGTACCGTTAGAGTAGATTTCCTGAAGTTCTTTTGGGTAGATCTCTTGTGATGATTGACCCAAGAATGTCCTTAACCCAGAAGTTTCGAGTTTTTGAAAGACGTTCTTGACATTAGTGTTGCCGAAAGATAGAATTGATCCATAGTTTATAGCCATTGCATTCAGCATGTAAGCGGGAATTTGATTCGCCATTTTAATAGATAAAATGATCTGTAATTTGTAAACGAGAGCTCTGGAATTAGTATGCGTAAGAAGAAAAACTGAATTGAAGCGGCTTAGTGTAGTTGTTCGTGAATGTTTAAATTCGGGACGCGTGTCAGTCCATTAAAAATTTTGTAAAAATGTGTGAATGTTGCTATAAGCGTGTGTACAATTTAAATGGTTCAAATGCTTCCACGTTTTCAAAATGAGATTCATCATTAGATAGTAGACAGTCACGTCACTTGATTTGTAATATAATTCGTTTTAATTAGTTAACTTATATGAGAAGATTAGTGAAATTCCCAACTGAACGATCAGTTGTAAAACTGTATCCTTTCAGTTGAGAGTTTACTATCATTTGTTTTCTCAGTTAACTTCTTAAAACTATTATTCCCCCTTAATTAGTGCATAAATTAAAGCGAATAAATTTAAAAATCAGAAAGATTATCGTTTTGCTGAAACGTTGACGACTCTTCAGCTTCCTTGATATTCTGCTATAAATACACATAACACGGTTAATTTTAGTCATATTGGTGAAAAATATTCAAGACTAAAGAATGGCAGATGCGAGTAGCTCGGGTGCCTCGTCAGTTTCTCTGGAAGCTAGGAAGACTGCCATAGAAGACGAAGTCTTCTATAAGAGTCTTCCCTATTGGGAAAGGTTACAGAAGCTGGAGTTCCTGTATAATTCTGGAGAGGCTACTACTCCAAAACTGATGGCAGAGTTGAGAGAAGTGCGGGAGCATTTGCACATTGTTGTGTGGGTGGACGTTTTTAAGGAAGGTCTTATCCATCAGCTGATGCTTCAAAAAGAACTGGATCTCCTTAATCGCATAGCTTCTTCTCATAACTTTTGCAAAACATCTTCCTCAGCTCTATCTGTTTGGTTGAGAAAGTGGATAGATGATATAGAGGAAAAATATGAAAATGTAATCCAGGCAAATATTTACGGATGAATAAAACATTTATTTTGGTTTAATTTTTTTTTCTTTTTCCTGCAAGTAATTGGTTATTGTGATCACAAACAGATGAACTGATGATTTGTTAATCGTTAAGTAATAAATGTCAAACTGATATCAGTTGATAATGAACAACTGATAGTTAAGAAGTCTCGGTAAATGAGAAGAACGTTTTGGTTGACTTGAGTCTCTTCAGCTTCTTCAACATTTAAATTTCATCTATTTATAAATAAGATGATAGAATGTGAGACAATGGCAGTTCAATATGCCGGATTCAGGTGATTTTGATGCGTGCAGCAGTACGCACGTTCATGTTACTGAACAATCGAATCCTCGTTTAGAAGAGATGAAGAGAAAGATGGAAGAATATTTTTTTAAAAAGGTGATGTCAACATGGTTTAAGATTCATGAGTTGCAGCGGGTAAGTAGAAGTGGTATTGTTCCTACTCGTGCTCAAGCAGCAACAGCAAGAAAATACATTGAGCATTTTGAAGTTAGGCATGTTACAGATTTGATTGAGGACAATTGTCTGTTGGAAGCAATGTTATGGAAGGAGTGGCATGTGGTTGATAAGATTTCTAAAACTAGGGAATTTTCTAGAATTCGAATTTATGAGATGAATGATTGGGTTAGAGAATGGCTAGATTCGGTTGGTTCTATGATTTCTGCTGTAAACTGGGAGCGGTGGTTTTCTTAATGAATTATTATTTTCAATTTGTTGTGTTCTTATTTTCTGCAAATAATTCTGTTAGTAAAGTAACATTAATAATAATTTTAAGACAAATCAATTAAACCAAGAATATTGCGAAAGTAAGAAAACTTAGTCTCGGGTAATGGTTTGGTGAAGATGTCGGCTGCTTGTTGTTCAGTTGATATATACTCCAGTCTAATGTTCTTCTTCAAAGCATGATCTCTGATGAAGTGGTGTCTAACATCTATATGCTTTGTCCTTGAGTAAAGAACTGAATTATAGGTGATGGCAATTGTACTCGTGTTGTCACAAAATATGGGCGAATTATTAGTAATTTCTCCATAATCTTTCAATTGTTGCTGGATCCAGATCAGTTGTCCACAGCAACTACCAGCAGCAAGGTATTCTGCTTCAGTTGTTGAAGTAGCTATAGATGTCTGCTTCTTGCTGAACCAAGAGATCAGTCTGTCTCCTAGAAATTGACAAGATCCACTTGTGCTTTTGCGATCAAGCTTACATCCTGCATAATCTGCATCTGAATATCCAACTAAATTGGAAGTAGAGTCTTTAGAATACCATAACCCAACATTTTGTGTACCCTTAAGGTATCTTAAAATTCTTTTAGCAGCTGTAAAATGTGATTGCTTAGGATTTGCTTGAAATCTAGCACACATGCAAACAACAAATACAATATCAGGGCGACTGGCGGTTAGGTATAACAATGACACAATTAAACCTCGATATAATGTCGCCTCAACTGATATTCCCCCTGGATCAGTGTCCAATTTTACTGATATGCTCATGGGAGTATTTGCAGCTGAACATGATTCCATGCCAAATTTCTTCAGCAGCTCCTTTGTATATTTATTCTGACTGATGAATATGCCAGTTTCCAGTTGCTTCACTTGCAGTCCAAGGAAGAATGTCAGTTCACCCATCATGCTCATTTCGAACATTTCCTGCATCAACTTAGCAAATTTCTCGCATATTTTGGGGTTAGTTGACCCGAATATGATATCATCAACATAAATTTGAACTAATAAAATGTGATTATTCTTAGTAAATTTGAACAAGGTCTTATCAATTGATCCAACATAAAAATCATGAACAGTTAGAAATTTTGAAAGAGTTTCGTACCAAGCTCTGGGATCTTGTTTAAGACCATATAATGCTTTGTTCAAATTATATACATGATCAGGAAATATGTGATTTATAAAACCTGGGGGTTGTTCAACATATACTTCCTCTTGCAACTGGCCATTTAAGAATGCACTTTTTACGTCCATCTGAAAGACCTTGAAATTCTTGAATGATGCATAAGCAAGAAACATTCTAATTGCTTCCAGTCTTGCAACTGGAGCATATGTCTCATCATAGTCAATTCCTTCTTCTTGTCTGTATCCTTGTGCTACTAATCTTGCTTTGTTGCGTCTAACTGAACCATCTTCGTTCAGTTTGTTCCTGAAAACCCATTTTGTACCTATGAAAGATTTTGAAATTGGTCTTGGAACTAAGTTCCAGACATTTTTATGAGTAAACTGATTTAGCTCTTCTTGCATTGCATTTACCCAGTTAGGATCAGCAAGAGCTTCATCAGTTTTCTTTGGTTCCAGTTGTGAAACAAAAGCTGAATGGATAAATAAGTTTAGCATTTGATTTCGAGTTCTTACTGGATCTGATGGATTTCCTATTACCAGTTCAGGTGGATGTGATTTTTTCCATCTGTACTCAGTATTTGTTGTCTCAGAAATTTCTTCAGTTGGTAACTGAACACAATTTTCTGCTTCAGTTGGTGCTTCGTCAACTGGTATTTGAGTGTTATCATTATGCTCTGTTAACTGATCATCTCTGACGACTTCATGTGCATCTGATTGATCCAGTACTTCTGGTTCATGTGTTTGAGATATGTTTTGATTATTATGACATTCCTTTGTGTCATCATTTTCCAGACTGATATCTGTAAATCGATCAACTAGCTCAACTTGGTCAGTTGGCTTATTAGTTAGTTCGATTTCATCGAAATCAACATGAGCCGATTCTTCTACATTTAAGGTTTTCTTGTTGAAGACTCTGTAAGCTATACTAACTGATGAGTATCCAAGAAATATTCCCTCAGCAGATTTAGCATAAAATTTTTGTAAATAATTTTTGCCATTATCAAGGATAAAACATCTGCACCCGAATATTTTGAAATAAGTGATTATACTTTCACTTCCATGCCAGATCTCATATATTGTTTTCATATGATTCTTATTAATCATTGATTTGTTCTGAGTATAACACGCAGTGTTTACTGCTTCTGCCCAAAATATTTGAGAAATACCAGAATCAACAAGCATTGTTCTAGCAGCTTCTTTAAGGGTCCGATTTCTTCTCTCAGCTACACCATTTTGCTGATAGGATCGGTTAACGTATCAAGAGTGTTTAGAAGGGGGGGTTGAATAAACACGCTCAATTAAAATTGATCTTTTAAAATTTTGAGTTCAATAATATAATTGTGTGCTTGTCACAATTATATTACCTACATTCACACACATAATATAATTTGGTACCCATATCTATTTGGGTCCTGAACTGATTAGTCCCTTAGGAACCCATACTTGGATTAGTCTAACAGACTTTCCAGTAGTTGTATTCCAAATAGTTTTTCTCGGCTTTTTGTGCTTGTGTAGTGTACGGATGATACAGTATGAGTTTTAGCTTTATTCAACTGATTGTTCAGTCTATATCTCTTCTGAACTGGCTTGCAGTTATAGTAATTGGAATAGCCATTTGAATAGCTTTTGTAAAAGCTTTTTGGTGACTGACTGCATGAATCAGTTACCACTTTTGGGCTATAACCAATACCATATCTTTTGCCATTGTTCATACTTTCAGTTGGCTTTTCAACCAGTTTTCTTGGCTCTGATTGTTCTTGTACCATAACTGATTTGACAAAGTGAATGTATTTCCCTTTGCTCATATTCAGTTTTGGTTGAGTATCATTGGTTGACATTTCATCTTGGTTACAGAACCCCGAACCAGTTTTATCAGTTACTGATTTTTTGGAGTTCTGTATATCAGTCAATGCAATAGATGATTTGTTCCATGATTGAATAAGCTCAGTCTGTTTTGTGTTCTCAAGCATTAACTTCTGTATTAATGACTGATTTTTGTTTCTTTCTGCTTTTAGCTCAGCAATTTCCCTTTTTAGACTCAAACTTTCAACTGATTCATCAGTTTTGGTTTTATTGTCTGTGGGATCAGTTTGCTTTGCTTTGAGTTTTTCAAATGATGATGCAAGTTTCTGATACTCATCTACCATGTCATGTAATGTGAAAACGAGTTCTTCTCGTGTTAAAGCAATTGAACTGAAATCAAATACATGTTGGCTAGATGACTCTTCTGCTGCATCATTAGCCATCAAGCACTTTACTTCCTCATCATCACTAGAACTGCATGAGCTTTCTGGTTCCGATTCTTCACTGTCAGTTTCTGCCCCTTTTTGATTTGTTTTCTTCAGCTAAGAGTACTTCATGTTTCTTTCTGAAGAACTTTTTATCTTCCTTGGGTCTTTTTTGTGTTCATATGATTTCTTTCTTCTATCAGTTGACACTTGAATATCCTTCTTAGGTTTAGGACAATCAGCAATAAAGTGGCCTGATTTGCCGCAGTTGTATCATGCATTTGATTCATCCTTGGAGTTGTTTCTATGATATTGTTTCTGGAAGTTCCCTTGGTTCTTTCTCATGAACCTTCCAAATTTTTTGATGAACAGTGACATAGCATCGTTACTCAACTGATCAGCAGCTTTTTCAACTGAACTGATTTGTTCAGTTCTGACAGCGGCTAGAGCAGTTGTGGCTGCAGAAGTAGATTGTTCTCCTTCTCTGGTCTGCAGCTCAAATTCATAGGCTTTTAAATCAGCAAATAGATCATGGAGTTCGATTTGGTTCAGATCTTTGGACTCCCTCATTGCCATGGTCTTGACATCCCATTCTTTGGGAAGACCTCTCATTACCTTTAGTGTAATTTCTTTGTTGGTATACACTTTTCCAAGTGCATTTAGCTCATTGATGATACTACTTACTCTTTCATCATACTCGTGCATCGATTCTCCTGCTTTCATTTCGATGTTATCAAACTTTTGCACAGCAATAGAAAGTTTATTTTCTTTGGTTTGATCATTTCCTTCACACAGCTGGATCAGTTTTTACCAAATTTCTTTGGCTGTTTTACACATCTTTATTTTGCTGAAAGTTACTTTGTCCAACGTTTTGTACAGAATGTCTTTAGCCACATTGTCAAGATTTGCTTTTCTTTTGTCTTCAGTTGTCCATTCATCTCTAGGCTTTTCTATTCTTTGTGGTGCCCCTTCTGTGATGGCAACTGCTGTATTTGCTTTTAGAATCTTCATGGGTCCATCAGTTATGACATACCACATGTTATCATCTTGTGCTGCTAAATGAGCTTGCATTCTAATTTTCCAATCATCGAATTCTTCTCTGGAGAACATATGAATTTTGTTGAATGAAGTCATGCTAGCAAGTTTATATATCAAAAGGTATTCAAGAACAAGATTCACCCTCTCTGATACCACTTGATAGGATCGGTTAACGTATCAAGAGTGTTTAGAAGGGGGGGTTGAATAAACACTCTCCATTAAAATTGATGTTTTAAAATTTTGAGTTCAATATGGTGACAAACTGATTCTCGGAATCTTGTTGATCAATATCAATCAGTTAAACTGAATCAGTTGCGGAAGGTAACTGACTGAAAGATAGAATACAAAATTAAAATTCGCAAGGGTTGTTTCTGGATGTTCGGAGATTTCAATTACTCCTACGTCACCCCTTCTATCACAAGGATATGATATCCACTAAAAGAATTTGATCAAATACAAGAATTGTACTGACCCACTTCAGCTTGGACTTAACACTGCCAAAAACTGAAACTCTTAGTATAACAGAATGATCTCAGTGCTTAACTGATCTTAGCACTATCGAATTTCAACGATTGTTACAACTTGCTTGTAAGCTCAAATTGTAGCCTTAACTACTACGAATAAATCAAGTAAGGAGTGAGCTGAGATTTTGACAGAGTAACAGCAAGATTTTGAATAGTAATCACTTCGTTGTTGTCTTCAGCTGTTCTTCCGTCATATTTATAAACTTCCAACGGTAACTTGAGATGAATTTCAATCTTTGTATCCGTTGAATTCTTCTTGATTATTCCTTGGGAATTGTTTACATCATTTATTGTGATGCGGCGTCTTAATTGCTTTCGCCGAAATGCGTTGTTCCAAGCTGTATTGAATGAAGTGCGTCGTTCCACATTTAGTTGCAATCTGCTATGTTTTTTCTCGAAGCATGTTCAGTTGAGGAGTGCTTGCAAACTGATTGAATATATCAACTGATCAGTTTCGAACTGATCAGTCAGTTGTTTTCAGTTATTAAGTCCAGTTTCTGAGTTTGCTCGATCAGTTGGTTCGTATTTTCAGTTGGTTGATTTTGTTAAACTCCAAAATTTAGTTTCCAACAGAGAGGAGAGCAGAAGCAAACACGAGACGACGATCCAGAGCATGAAGATCGATTGCAAATACGAAGAACGACGAATCTGGGGACAGAGACGACACTTCGGATTTGTTATTCTGTTCTTCCATTTTTATATTCTCTCGTATTTCGATGTCTAAAACTTCGAACATGCGTTGTTTTTATTTAGATTCGAGTATGAACTAATTCTATTTTCTAGAGATTGACGAAGTCGTTGTCGAACCTATGCTATTGACGTTTTGAATTTTCATTGAATTAATTCATCATGTTTATTTGTGATTTCTTGTCTTTAATGCTTTTGGATTACTGGCCATAATTCGACTGACCTGATAATTGAGATCTAACACTCGAGAGAAGTGATCGAAATTAGGACATGGGAAATCGCATTGTCGGATGTTTATAGCGTGTGAAAGACGTATAACTTTGGTGAATCCATGAGAGAACCTTGTGTGCATTTATTACGTGTTACATGATTTTGAATAGACATATTAAAATCGGTAATAGGTAATACAGTTCTATTTATCACTCGACAGAGGGAATAGAAAATATTTTGAGTTCTTGGTTAATAAATATAGTGTGATTTAATTAAATGTTAGTCAATGTTAATTTAGCATAGGGGAGACTCGACGAAATCATATCTCTAGATTGCTTCACTCATTGAATTTCTACTGTGTGCTAGAATTACAAGGTTTGTTATTTTATTTGAATGGATTACAAACCAACTATTTGATTTGTCTAAATAAAGTTGAGCTATGTCAATTATGGTAATTAATATAAAATTTTAAATAATTACTCTTCGTGGGATCGATATCTGTACTCAAACAAGTACTAAAACTTGACACCGTACACTTGCGGTAGTGAAAATACGCAACAAATGCCTTAGTTGCACATGATTTAAGGTTGATAAGAATGGATTTTTGCATAATATATGATAGAGGTGGATTTTACGTGTTTTTCGTACCATGTTATGTCGCATTGTGTTGCATTTATCATTTAGACTGCATGCATTGTGTGTTATTTTAGAGTAATTTATATCTTCGTGTTGCTCATGTGTTTAGTTGACGAAAATGCAGGA
Source organism: Primulina eburnea (assembly GCF_022965805.1). Taxonomy (NCBI): domain Eukaryota; kingdom Viridiplantae; phylum Streptophyta; class Magnoliopsida; order Lamiales; family Gesneriaceae; genus Primulina; species Primulina eburnea. The sequence continues at coordinate 26,341,585 of NC_133103.1, read as the reverse complement.
GATTCGTGAAAAATTGAAAATCAAAGCGGGAAATTCGAGAGACATGCGCCCGGGCGCACATTCATGCCCGCCCGGGCACGCCCAAGAACAGAAAAAAGATGAATTTGCGAAGACCACCCGCCCGGGCGGAAACTTACATCCGCCCGGGCGCGCCAAAGAAAAATAAATAGGCAAGATCTGCGAGAGTTATCCGCCCGGGCGGAAACTTACATCCGCCCGGGCGCATTCGTATTTTTGGAAAAAATAATGTACGATTTATTCCCTTAATTCTGAAGAGGGAAGATATGGTAGGGGGAGAGGCACGAATTCAGAGATTATTCTAGAGCCGCCGCAAGTTTGGATAGCACTTTTGCGCTTGGATTGAAGAATCGAAGTTTTCCGGGCGTCGTCTTCGCGTTTTTCGTCAATTCTCGTATTTCTAACTTTGTTTACAACTTTTAAACTTTGTTTTGTTTATTTTGATCATGAATTCGAGTAGCTAAACTTCAATATTTGTTGGGATTCAAGGGGATCCTACCCCAAACTTTGATTTGAATTAATTTTTATTCGATTGTTGCGTGATTCTTGATTATACTATTATTTTATTGTGTCATTAAAGCGTAGCTAACTTTAACGACGTTTTCATATCACGAGTGAGTTCGAGAGAATAACGAGTGATAGGATTGAGTAGTATAATTCGCGGATCTACAATTTACATAGATATATGAAATTGGATACGTGCCGATAATCATAGTCCTTAGGGTCTAATATTAGGGGATTTCATAGATCGAAATGTGATTCATTCTTGATAAATAATTAAAGATATTTAATTACTTCATTGAATAGAATTAGTTTGGCATAGCTCGAGAGAGAGTGTTCAATTAAATAGGAAATCTTGTCGGAAGAGTAGATCACGATCAAACGAATTAATTAATGAACGAGGGGTAGGTGAACCGAAATTCCCAACAAATCCATTTTTCACTGAAATTTTACTCAACCATTTTAGACTTTACATTTCATTACTTGATTTTGAATCTTTTTATTTGCATGTTTATTTAATGTTAGTAGTAATATACAATCAATCAATTTTTCGTTGCTAAAGATTTGATAACGACAAATGACAATTGTAAAACACAGTCTTCAGTGGAACGATACTCGTACTCACTTACACTATATTATAACTTGACATCGTGCACTTGCGATTAATTTTGAGCATACAAAATCATATTTTTATTGAGGATTTTACTGTGCAAGTTTTGCTCGATGAAGTTTTTGGCGCCGTTGCCGGGGACTGTTAATCTACAATTTTATTGTTAGTTATTTTCTTTAGCATTATTTTATTTCTCTTGAGCTAACACTCCATATTTTATCTCAGATATCTTGTCTAGTGCATGCCAAAGTCACTTGACGTGGAGCTTGAACTCGATCCTGAAATTGAAAGAACTTTCCGCAAGAGAAGACAACAGCAAAGACTTAAAGAACTGATGGAAAGACACGAGCAAGAACGTGGAGAAGAACAGTGTGACAATAGACAAGTTGAGATACCGCGTCGCATACCAATTCTGGAGTATGCCCAACCTTCTTTGGAGGGTGCACGCCCTAGCATTGTGAGGCCTATCGTGCGGGCAAATCACTTTGAAATCAAGCCAGCCATAATCCAAATGATTCAGAACACAGTCCAATTCAGAGGAACTGCACTAGATGATCCAAACACGCACATCGCGGATTTTATTGAAATCTGCGATACTTTTAAATTCAATGGAGTTTCTGATGATACTGTTAGGTTGCGTTTATTTCCTTTCTCTTTACGTGATAAAGCTAAGGCATGGTTAAATTTTTTGCCTGTAGGGTCGATCGCTACATGGGACGACATGGCGAAAGCCTTTCTCATCAAATACTTCCCTCCCTCCAAGACCATGAAGCTGCGGGCAGACATTACAACATTTGCTCAATTCGATCAGGAATCTCTATATGAGGCATGGGAACGCTTCAAGGATCTACTACGAAGATGGCCACATCACGAGTTACCTCTTGGGTTAGTTGTTCAAACATTTTATTATGGTTTGCTCGCTCCTAATCGTACCATGATAGATGCTGCTGCTTGTGGAAACCTGTAGAGGAAGACTGCAGAAGAAGGATATGAGTTGTTGGAGGAGATGGCTACTAGCAGTTATCATCCTCAATCTGACAGGAACAACCAGCGGAGAACTGCAGGAGTTCACCAGGTAACTGATTTTTCTGCTATTACTGCACAACTTGATGCATTGAACAGGAAGTTGGATAGCTTGAACGTGGGTGGCAAGGCTATGCGTCTTCAGGAGATATTCTGTGAGAAATGTGGAGGAGAACACTATGTGAAAGACTGTCAAGATGGAAATCCCTTCTATGTGCAAAATGAGGCACCGGTGAATCAAGTGGGAGTCCAAAACCGCCCAAGGAATGACCCTTATTCGAACACATACAATCCTGGGTGGAGGCAACATCCCAACTTCTCATGGGGGGGGGGGGGGGGGGGGTCAAAACAGTCAGAATAGACCGCAAGGAGGACAACAATATGGGAAACAACCGATGTACAGATCCGATCCTCCTAGAGAAGAAAAGTCCAACTTGAAGCAAATGATGTCTAAGTTTATTTCATCCACTGAAACTAGACTTCAAAACCAAGATGCATCGATAAAAGGGCTCGAGAATCAAATTGGACAGTTGGCCAAGATGATAGCAAGTAGAGAGCCGGGCACCTTGCCAAGTAATACCGAGACTAATCCAAAAGAGCAAGTGAAGGCCATTGAGTTGAAGAGTGGGAAAATTTTGGAGTCGAAGGGAAACGAAAAAATTCAAATACCGGATGAACCGACTGAGACATCAAAAGGTAAGTCTTCTAACTCCACACCAGCACCCACTGCACAACCTAAAATTGTTATACCTTCTCCTTTTCCTGCTGCATTGAAACAAGCAAAACTAGATGCATAATTCGGTAAGTTTCTCGAGGTGTTTAAAAAATTGCATATCAATATTCCCTTCGCCGATGCTTTAATGCAAATGCCTAGTTATGCTAAATTTTTGAAGGATATTTTAGCAAATAAGAGGAAGTTTGAGGGTCACATAACAGTGAACTTAACTGAAAATTGCTCCGCTTTGGTGCAAAACAAAATCCCACCGAAGCTAAAAGACCCAGGGAGTTTCTCTATTCCTTGCATGATTGGTGATGTTGTTTTTCATAAGGCATTATGTGATCTTGGTGCAAGTATTAATCTTATGCCATTGTCTGTGTTTAGGAAACTTGGGTTGGGAGAGCCTAAGCCGACGAGGATGTCCTTGCAACTTGCTGACAGATATGTCAAGTACCCCCGCGGAGTGATTGAGGATGTGCTAGTGAAAGTGGACAAATTCATTTTTCCTGCGGATTTCGTGGTTCTCGACATGGAGGAGGATACAGAGATGCCTCTAATCTTGGGGAGACCGTTCCTTGCAACTGGCAAGGCACTAATTGATGTACAAGAAGGAAAGTTGAGATTGAGAGTGGGCGAGGAAGAGATTACTTTTGATGTTTTTAATGCACTTAAGCACACACTGCATTCTGATAGTTGTTTAGAATTGATGCTTTTGACTCTCTTGTGTCTCACTATGTGCAGGATGTTTTTAGGGACCCTTTGGAGGCCACTATCACTACTGAATTGGGAGAAGAAGCATTGGATGAAGAAAAAGCTGAAATAGTAGCATACTTCAATGACAACCATCCATGGAGAAGGCTGATGAGGATCAAACTGGAAGATCTAGGACAGCCCAGAGATTTGATCCCTCCAAAGTCGAGCATCGAGGAGCCACCGACGCTTGAACTCAAGCCCTTACCTCCGCACTTAAAGTACGTATTCCTAGGTGAGAATAACACGTTGCCAGTCATTATTTCTGCTGCTTTGACAGATGCTATGGAGAGCAAATTGTTGCAAGTTCTCAAAGAGCACAAAAGGGCATTCGCTTGGAAGGTGGCAGACATCAAGGGAATCAGTCCATCGATATGCATGCATAAAATCTTGATGGAAGAAAAGTACTCACCTCTCGTGCAACCTCAAAGACGACTAAATCCAAAGATGAAAAAGGTAGTGAAAGCTGAAACTATTAAGCTTCTCGATTCAGGTATTATCTACCCTATTTCCGATAGTGCTTGGGTAAGTCCGGTTCAATGTGTGCCTAAGAAAGGTGGGATTACGGTGATCACCAATGAAAAGAATGAACTTATTCCCACGAGAACTGTTACGGGGTGGAGAGTGTGTATTGACTGTAGGAAGTTGAATGATGCCACCCATAAGGACCATTTTCCCCTTCCCTTTATTGATCAAATGTTGGAGAGATTAGCGGGGCATGAATTTTATTGTTTTCTAGATGGGTATTCGGGGTATAATCAAATCACAATTGCACCTGAGGACCAAGAGAAAACCACTTTCACTTGTCCTTATGGCACGTTTGCTTTTCGCCGAATGTCTTTTGGTCTTTGTAATGCACCTGCTACATTTCAGCGCTGTATGACTGCTATATTCCATGATATGATTGAAACCTTTCTTGAAATATTTATGGATGATTTTTCTATCTTTGGTGCAACGTTTGATGAGTGCTTGCAGAATTTGAGATCCGTGTTGAGAAGATGCGAGGAGACGAACTTGGTGCTCAATTGGGAAAAGTGTCATTTCATGGTACAAGAGGGAATTGTTTTAGGGCACACGGTTTCGGAGCAAGGAATTGAGGTGGACAAGGCAAAAATTGAAGTCATAAAGAACCTACCACCACCAGCCTCAGTAAAGGGAGTTAGAAGTTTTTTAGGCCACGCCGGTTTCTATCGGCGGTTCATCAAAGATTTTTCTAAAGTTGCCAAACCTCTATCTTCTCTACTTATGAAAGATATGCCCTTTGATTTTAATTCTAACTGTTTGCAGGCATACGAGGATTTAAAGGAGCGCTTGGTGACGGCTCTTGTCTTGATGGCACCGGATTGGGATCTGCCCTTCGAGATCATGTGCGATGCCAGTGATGCTGCGGTTGGTGTTGTCCTCGGCCAAAGACGGAACAATGTATTCCACACTATATACTATGCAAGTAAGACTCTAGATGAAGCACAATTAAATTATGCCACCACTGAAAAAGAGTTACTTGTAGTAGTGTTTGCACTTGATAAATTTTATGCATATCTTGTTTTGTCAAAAGTCATTATTTACACAGACCACTCTGCACTGAAATATTTGCTTGCTAAAAAATATGCAAACCACGCTTACTTCGGTGGATCTTACTGTTACAAGAGTTTGATTTGGAAATAAAAGATAAGAAAGGTGTTGAGAATGTGGTGGCGGATCATTTATCTAGACTAGAGCTTGTTAGTAATGACTGTGTAGATCAAGCTATTAATGATTGGTTTCCTGACGAGCAACTGTTTGAGATGAAACATTGTCCATGATATGCAAATTTTGCTAACTTTCTTGTCACAGGCACACCTCCACGAAACCTATCGTTTCACCAACGAAAGAAATTCTTTTCTGACGTGAAATACTATTTTTGGGAGGAACCGTTTTTGTTTAAATTTGTGCAGATTCCATGATAAGACGGTGTGTTGCGGAGGAAGAGTTTGATCAAATTCTCAACCATTGCCATGACAGTGAGGTAGGTGGTCATTTCGGACCAACAAGGACGGCATCCAAGGTACTTGAATGTGGCTTTTATTGGCCAAGTCTCTTCAAAGATGCTCGTTCTTATGTGCTACATTGTGATAAATGCCAGCGGTCAGGTAACATCTCTAACCGTCATGAAATGCCTTTAAATAATATCATTGAATGTGAGGTTTTTGATGTGTGGGGAATAGACTTCATGGGACCGTTTCCCAGTTCTTTCACGAAAAAATACATCTTGGTTGCGGTGGATTATGTGTCTAAGTGGGTAGAGGCGGAAGCGTATACCACTAATGATGCTCAAGTGTTCCTAAAATTTTTAAAGAAAAACATTTTTAACCGATTTGGAACACCACAAGCAATCATTAGTGACGGTGGCACGCATTTTTGCAACAAACTATTTGAAAAACTTTTGAGCAAATATGGTGTCACACATAAAATCTCTACCCCCTATCACCCACAGACGAGTGGGCAAATGGAGGTGTATAACCGAGAGAGAAAGCGAATTTTGGAGAAAGTGGTAGGTGTCAGTAGGAAGGATTGGTCGGTGAGATTAGATGATGCTCTGTGGGCATATAGTACTGCTTTTAAAACACCTATAGGCACTACACCGTATAGGCTTTTGTTTGGTAAAGCATGTCATCTACCTGTAGAGTTAGAGCATCGCGCATATTGGGCAACAAAAGCACTGAACTTTAACTTTACTGATGCAGGTGAACGACGTTTGCTTCAACTAGATCAGTTGGAGGAGTTCAGAAATCTAGCATATGATCTCGCACTAATCTACAAGGAAAAGACGAAGAAAGCCCATGACAAGCGGATCATCGAGAGAGAATTCAAAGAAGGTGAAAGTGTCCTACTCTACAACTCCCGGTTGCGACTTTTTCTCGGAAAATTGAAGTCACGATGGTCCGGTCCATTCGTGATCTCGAAAGTTTATCCATCAGGAGCTGTAGAATTGAAAGATGGGAAGGATGGGACATTTACGGTCAATGCCCAGCGCCTGAAGCACTACATGGGTGGCACAATTGAGCCACAACTTGGAATCACCCGGTTCCAAGACATGCCGAACTGAGACGGACCGACAGTCAAGCTCTCGACTATAAATTGAGAACTATTTTCATTCCCTTCTCTTGCATTTGACTTAATTGTTCTTTCGTGTCAATTTATTTATTTTCTTTTGCCGTTATTTTTTAAAAAAAAGGAGGAATTGCCGTGAAGCTCCCGCCCGAGCGGACATTTACATCCGCCCGGGCGCGTACATTTTCCACTAAATTTTACACAAAATTTCCGTGGAGCTTCCGCCCGGGCGCGCCACTTTTTCAAAAAAAATTCGAGAGGTATCCGCCCGGGCGGAAACTTACGCCCGCCCGGGCGGATCGCGCAGACTTAAAAGTCTGCAGCCCTTTCCCTTTTCTCCCCCATTCGAACCCTACTCGCCCCTCCTCAAATTTTCGCCCCTTCTCTCTAAATGTTGCTCAAATCTCTTGCCTTGCACAAATTTCAGGTACAATCTTGGGTCACCATCTTCACCAAACATCAGGAAGTGAGTTTTTCCAATCAAGATTTGAATTTTCCGGCCACCACTGCTTTATTCCGGCCGCCGCCACCGATTTCCAGCAAAACGTTCTCCGGCGACCCGCTTATTACTCCTGGCTACTTGTACTCTTCCCAAATAATCAACAACGATGGCACCTAAAAAAACTCGGGTAAGTCACGGTGCTTCGTCTTCGTCATCTCATACCTCTCAAGTATTTGTGAATACTGCTGCTAGGGAACGATATGAGCATCTGAAAATACATAGAGATCTGCTTCGCGAACGAGGTTTCCAATTTGAGCAATATATATATATATATATATATATATATATATATATATATATATATATATATATATATATATAGATATATATATATATATATCATCAATCGAATTGAGAAAAGAAGTTGGGGTAAATTTTGCCGTCAACCGCAAGCCACGGTGGTGCCAGTGGTGAGGGAATTCTATGCCAATGCTGCTGAGAGGAATGACGGTAAGGCTTTTGTGAGATGGAGGTTGGTTGATTTTAGTTCAGCGGAGCTTAATAGGGTGCTTGAGACACCGGCGGTAGACGACTCAGTTTATGTGGCATGGGCGGCCAAACCGGATTTGGACCTGATGATGCAGCGCATATGTTATCCGGGGTCTCCGTGGAAGACACCGGGCTCACACACCTGTTTTGCCGAAAAATATCTGCTGATCCCGGCTTCGTTGTGGTATGCATTCCTGGCCACACTTTTGATGCCAGTCGGGCACACGAGCGAAGTCCAGAGGGAGCGAGGGCTACTTCTTTATGCTTTGATCACTCAATTGCCACTCAATGTGGGCAGGATAATCCATCCACAGATCCAGCTGAGCATTCATAATCCGAATGTGGCATTTTTCTTTCCCCACATTATCACAGAGCTATGTGCGAGCGCTGGAGTCATTTTTCAGGATGACGATGAGTGGCTACCACCGACCAAGGCCCTCGATGACGCCAGTTGGTTACAGAAATTAGCAGTGCAGTGGAAGGCTTTACCGCAGTTTGGCCCCATCTGGGACGGCTACACTTTTGATCCCGTGCCACAGCATCCCCCACCACCGGCCTCGCGACCTCGCTGTCGCCTACTGTAGGACCGGATGGACGAATTCGCTGCCTTTGCAGACCATCAGCTACAGTGGCAGGCCGTGAGTCAGACGTACCAGACGGCTACTGATGACATGCTTCGCCTATCGCTGAGTCACAGTGGTGTCGACCCAACCCTTCTCCCACCACCCATGCCAGCGTTCCCGCCGCCGTTCCATTTTCACTATGCCGATGCACCAGAGCCAGACGCTGGCATCGCCCCCCGGAGGAGCACGAGGAGGAGGATCAGTGAGAGGGGAGTCACTTCTATCCCTTCTTTTCTTTATCGCATTTCGTTTCGTTCAGTTTATTTATTTTTGTTTATTGCTATTTCTGTTGCATGTTTAGGTCATAGTCCATTCATTTTGTTGTGCCTATCTGTCCTTAGTCTATCGTCTGTTGCATTGGGGACAATGCTCGACTTTAGTATTGGGGGGTGGATGGGTGTTGTGTCGTCTTTGTCGTATTGTGCTTTAGTTGTTTTGCATGAGTTTTTGTGTCAGCCGACAGTGTTTGGAGTATTACATTGTTAGCCGAGGATGATTAGGAAATGATGAGACATGCCCTGTCTGTCGTGTATTCGCACACCTTTAGCACATACTATGGTAAAGACATACAGTGTCATTTAAAACATTGAACTCTCTTTGCACAAATGTTAGAACTAGAAGCACGCATGATAAGATGGGGAAAATAAAAAAAAAACTAAAAACTAAAGTGGGGAACGAAGATGTTTGAAATTGTAAATTGAACTTGACGACATTCTCTTGAATCAAGGTATCTATTAGCATCGAAAAAAAAAAGAGAAAAGATGGAGATGTAAGGTGTGGAGGAGCCAAATAAAGGAATGAAATTCTATTCCTGGCTAAAGTTGGAGATGTAAGGTGTTGAGGAGCCGAAAAAGGGAATGAAATCCTATTCCCGGCTAAAAATGCAAAACACCTGGATTTGAATCTGAAATGAAAAGTTCTAATATAGTCCTTTCATTACTGTATTCTTATTCAGAGAGAAAAAAAACGTTGTTGATGGATACTGAGTGCAAAGGCATACAGGAGAGTGATATTTACACTAACAGGCTGATTTAAATCTCTGACAATGGTTGATGATGGATCCCTCTATCATTGGTAATGCTAGGACTAACAACACACACACGTTCAGGTTTTATTTGAAACAATGTCTAGACCAAGGGAAGTGCGAAGAATTGTGCTTTTGTGTTGATAGACAAGGGAATATGTTGAGTTTCGCTGAGGCTAGTTGATGGCTAGGAATTCACTGTCGAGCTACTTTGTGTCACGTTCCACTTCTGTCATGTCACCTGTTTTGCTCGAGGGCGAGCAAAAGGTTAGTATTGGGGGGTTGATAGAGGTGGATTTTACGTGTTTTTCGTACCATGTTATGTCGCATTGTGTTGCATTTATCATTTAGACTGCATGCATTGTGTGTTATTTTAGAGTAATTTATATCTTCGTGTTGCTCATGTGTTTAGTTGACGAAAATGCAGGAGATTCGTGAAAAATTGAAAATCAAAGCGGGAAATTCGAGAGACATGCGCCCGGGCGCACATTCATGCCCGCCCGGGCGCGCCCAAGAACAAAAAAAAAAATGAATTTCCGAAGACCACCCGCCCGGGCGGAAACTTACATCCGCCCGGGCGCATTTGTATTTTTGGAAAAAATAATGGACGATTTCTTCCCTTAATTCTGAAGAGGGAAGATATGGTAGGGGGAGAGGCACGAATTCAGAGATTATTCTAGAGCCGCCACAAGTTTGGAGAGCACTTTAGCGCTTGGATTGAAGAATCGAAGTTTTCCGGGCGTCGTCTTCGCGTTTTTCGTCAATTCTCGTATTTCTAACTTTGTTTGCAACTTTTAAACTTTGTTTTGTTTATTTTGATCATGAATTCGAGTAGCTAAACTTCAATATTTGTTGAGATTCAAGAGGATCCTACCTCAAACTTTGATTTGAATTAATTTTTATTCGATTGTTGCGTGATTCTTGATTATACTATTATTTTATTGTGTCATTAAAGCGTAGCTAACTTTAACGACGTTTTCATATCACGAGTGAGTTCGAGAGAATAACGAGTGATAGGATCGAGTAGTATAATTCGCGGATCTACAATTTACATAGATATATGGAATTGGATACGTGCCGATAGTCATAGTCCTTAGGGTCGAAAACTAGGGGATTTCATATATCGAAATGTGATTCACTCTTGATAAATAATTAAAGATATTTAATTACTTCATTGAGTAGAATTAGTTTGGCATAGCTCGAGAGAGAGTGTTCAATTAAATAGGAAATCCTATCGGAAGAGTAGATCACGATCGAACGAATTAAGTAATGAACGAGGGGTAGGTGAACCGAAATTCTCAACAAATCCATTTTTCACTGAAACTTTACTCAACCATTATAGACTTTACATTTCATTACTTGATTTTGAATCTTTTTATTTGTATTTTTATTTAATGTTAGTAGTAATATACAATCAATCAATTTTTCGTTGCTAAAGATTTGATAACGAAAAATAACAATTGTAAAACACAGTCTTCAGTGGAACGATACTCGTACTCACGTACACTATATTATAACTTGACATCGTGCACTTGCGATTAATTTGGAGCATACAAAATCATATTTTTATTGGGGATTTTAATGAGCAAGTTTTGCTCGATCAATATATTCCATTTCTACCAAAAATTTGAAAGAGAAACAACGTAATCAAGTTCTATATTTCGAATCTACCTCAAAACGTTGTCGAAACACAAAACAAATTATATATTTGGAATCCTCGTGTTGAGAGTGTTCTCTTGAGATAATTTTCTTCTCGATTCAGAACTTTTTTATTGAATTGCTATAGCACGTATTTGAATTCTAAATCAATATATCTGATAGAATAACTGAAGAGAAATTAGCTATCAAACTCGAAATTGAATGGAGACATTATATCTGAACATTTTCCAAATTCTAACGTAACCAGCATGTATTTAAATCTAAGTTTTCTAATCAAGCAGCATATACTAATCTATTTTTGAGCAATTTTAAGCATACATAACATTTATCCTCAAAAAGTCATTAAACATGTACCGTAAACATATATTTCATCTAATCGTGTAGGTATCATCATAAAAATCAAATAAAGCAATTAAACTTACAGATTGAGGTTGGACGACTGAGCTTCCCGGCACCGATGGTGCCACAACCCTTTACAAGAACATTGCTCTGATACCAACTGAAACGTTCACTTCGTTTTATTTATAAAGTACTAAAAAAAAATTTACCCTCGGCGAAAAACTAGTGCTGGTCCTCAGGTTATGTGAACCTTCAGTCCAGTAAGATCAATCATCAAAACCTCCATTATCATTATTATCATGTTCACCCGCATCCACCACACCTAGACTCACTAACCATAATCTTGATAATAATTAATACATATACAATCACATACAACAGTTAAAATAATTTTACTTAAATAACATGCATAAACTTATACATTTTTCATATCATCATAAACATATTCATTTTCATCATTATACGCATACGTTTTCCTTTCGTTGAATTTAGATCGTTAATTGTGACTTTCGTATTAAAGGTCGACGGCTCCATCTACATGTAACCACAGTACTGGGTGGCGGGGACATTAACGACACTCTCACCTGTCAATCGAGACTTGGCCTTACGTATCATCGTATCAGTCATAATTATCACTTCCTTCAACATTTCATATTTCCATCACTTTATAAATCTCATGCATATAATAATTATTTTCTTTTAAACCAAGCATACAACATATTTTTTAGCGTTAACGTTTCATCATAAAATTCCATAAATATTTAAAATAATCATATGAACATATTTACAGCATTCCGGGCACTGCCATGACTTTTACCATTTTCAAGTGTTAAATTACAGATTTAACCCTAGAAGTAAAATTTCACGATTTCGACCTTTTCTTATTTCTGTTGACTCTAGACCATCCAAATAATTTTTTAGTCTTAATTAAATTTTTTGATATTTTTATTTAGCTTAAATTCATGTCTTTTTTATTTATTCCGTAATTAACAATTCGTAATGCGTTTTAATCCCGAATAAATTTAAACTTTAATATAAAATTCATAAATTTAAAACATAGACTTTTTATATTTAATGGACCCTCGTGAACCATGATTCGACCCTCGTGGAACCATATTCGAACCCTTAGCCAAAGAAACCTTAAAAATCGAACCCTTGACCAAACCCTTGAGCCAACTCTCTGTTTCATCGAGCCCAGCCCGAGCCACCTTGAGCCAACTCCTGACCAGACTTCCCCTGGACCCTAGGACCTAGCCCTAACCCGCGCCAAAGCCCCCTGCACAAGACGCGTGCTGTGCAAACCTAGACTCCTAAACTTGTGTAAAAACGTTCCATCTTGGTCCTTAATCATGAAAGCCCCTTCGCACGATTAAATGTCAAGTTTTGGAACAAAACTCATACAATAATCACATGGTTATGCATAAAAATGAAAATAAAGAAAAGGAATTCATGTTTTTCATGCAAACTATAATTAAATACATATTAGGGTGTGATAGATGAGAAAGAATGAATTATGACATGTCTTTGTGTATATTACGCACGAAAATACGTTGACGATGCGAAAAACGACGACGAGAACCCTTGGCTGAACTTTTTCTTGCAAGAGCCGATGTTTTCCCTTGAATAAATTGTGTGTGTGCCGTGTGTTTGGGGAAAAAAGAGTTTGTGTTTTAGGAGGGGAGAGGCGTCAGTTATAAGGGTTTGGGGTAGGGATTTGGGCTTAACTATTTGATGAAATAATAAGTGTACAAGCATAAGCTCATTAGCATCGTACAATAGGCCCATTAAGCCCAATAGTGCATATTGAAAATATTTCATTCAAGAAAGTTCGTAAAATTATTAGCCGAGTTGTCAAAAAGTTCATTTTTTAGTTGAAAATCGAACACCGTTAAAAATTACGTCTCGACGTATAAAATCACCTCAAAACTTCTTATTTTCAAAAATATCATAAAGCATCAATCTTATTTCAAATAATTAAAAACAATTGTTTAATAAAAATATTTTCCACTTTTCAGCAGTCGGTCTCCGTTCCTCGATCGTATCTCGAATAACCTTTAAAATTATATTTTACACATTAAAGTATAAACTACTTTAAAACCATATAAACATATCAACCATAATTAATTTAAGAAATTAAAATCATTTAATTAGTCATTTTCTATTTTTTCTAGATTTGCATGCAGTTGGATTACGTCGTTTTAATTTTGGACCTTACAACCGCGGTTATACGTAGATGGATCAATCGACTAGAGCTTATACGAAAGTCACAACTAATTATCTGAATTTAATAAAAGAATATGAACACGTATATGTTGATATGATGAGATATGTTATGGACATGTTTATGCTTTGACATGTTATGTTTTACTTCATGCTTTTAAGATCAAGAAATATATTTTTATTACAGTACTTTTCACTGTTGCATGATATGTAATGCCCGGAAATTTAATCCTAGTAATCTGTAATTATTGATTTATAATTTGATATGATTACGAGGGGATTAACCGAGACACGATTTGAGGTAACATGTGGAAAGTAATGTGCGAGGACAGTAGCATTGGCGCACATGCGCGATCGGATGCGCGCACATGCGCCAATCAGACAAAGGACCTCGCGCATGTGCGCGGAAGATGTCGCGCATCTGCGCGAGCTGTGCAGGCCGAGTCCAGAGAACCTCGCGTATATGCGCGAAAGTGAGGCGCGCATATGCGTGAGTTGCCGAGGAATTCACATGTTGCAACAGTAGGTCTCGCGCATATGCACGAGGCATGCAGAAGGGGAACGTGACATTTGGCTTAGTATGCAACGTTAGTGTGTATATATATATATATATATATATATAAACAAAACATACGAAAATTCTTCAGAAATCATCAGAAAAGAATCGAGAGAATTTGTTGTGTAAGTGTTGAAAATCCTTACGACTTTTGTGAGAAATCCGTCCGTCTGATTTTAAATCCGACTTCAGTACCGTGTTCCTATCAACGTAGGCTACAACTAGACGTAAGTTTTACTACGTTTTGACATGTTTTGGAATTATGATATTGTCAGAATTAAATAGGACTCATATATATTGTTCTTGACATATTAGACATCATAGAATCGAAGTCAGATTAGGAAACGGACTGATGATGGAATTGTTGTGATTTTCTGAAGTTAATTGACTGAGATATGATATCGGATTGTATTGGTTTTGATTATGAATTGAGGGAAATGTTATCTGGTGATGTGGTATTGACGGGGATACTGAGTTTGTACTGTTATGCTGATGATTTGAATTAAATCCAGATTAATCAGTTTCAGTGTTGAATTGAGATTGGAATATTGATATTAGTATTCTCGATATGTTGTTTCAGATTTACAGAGACAGTCTTGAGTTCAGAACTAAGATTGCTTCAGACCGAGACTACAAACGGAAGGTATAAGTCAGTGTGGTATTGGGAGATCGACTTGAGTCGGTTTAGACTTGAGTTTCCTTAAATCACATACTTTACTTTATTGCATTGATATTTGCATTGATTGGACTGATGTACTTGTTTTCTTGATGTATAGATAGCAGGTATAAGACCAGTAATCTTGTGACAGAAGTGTCTGATAGTGGCGGGATCGCCACAGGCACATTGCACGATGTCACAAGATAGTATAGAAATCTGGTAGACGGAAGTGCCTGATAGTGGCGGGATCGCCACGGGCACATTGCACGATGTCTCAAGATAGGATATTAGCGATAAAGCTACAGTCTATGACGGTTAGGTCAGGACACCAGATGTTTGGTTATATCGAGTAAATAGAATTGGAATTTCTTCTATTACGGAATTCGATATAGGAACACCATATTTGGTTATATCGAGTAAATAGAATCACTGTTCCTTCTATTACGGAATTCGATATAGGAACACCACATCTGGAAACCGGGATCCCTAGACTAGGATTGAGTCTAGTCTGAACTGTAGAGTTACGAGCATGGTCGACAGTCTGTGATTGATTATGTTTCAGATTTTGATAAATATTGTTGTTACCTATTACATTCTTTATATTTGTTTATATGATTGCATGTTTCGTTGATTTATACTGGGATTATATTCGCACCGGATTTATCCGACTGTTGTCTTGTTTGTATGTGTACATGACAACAGGTGGGACAGGATCAGGGTCCAGGAGATGAGGAGAGATCGTGATAGAGTGGAGATTTCGGACTTTGATGTATATAGGGTTTTGACACTTGATATTTAGATGTTGAACCTTAGTTTTACTGATTTGTACACAGTACAGGACTTGTACTTTCTTTTATACTTAGTTGTATATTAGTTGATTTCACTACGTTCCGCATTTTTTTTAAAAAAAAATTAGACCCTGTTTTATAATTGATTAATTAGTCCCAATGATGATTAAGAACTTGATTAGCGTACGGGTTCCCACAACAGGTGGTATCAGAGCGATAGATCCTTGAGACTGAGTTAGGAGCTAGTGAACAGGGTAGATTGAGATTTTCTTTCCTGCTTTTGATTGCTAGCATGATTTACTGCTTTAATACATGTTTACCTGAATTATCTGATTGTGATATGGTAAT
The DNA here is from genome assembly GCF_022965805.1 of Primulina eburnea. Classification (NCBI taxonomy): domain Eukaryota; kingdom Viridiplantae; phylum Streptophyta; class Magnoliopsida; order Lamiales; family Gesneriaceae; genus Primulina; species Primulina eburnea. Next base: position 26,325,669 of record NC_133103.1, on the reverse strand, counting down.
ATGTATTATTGAGTATGGATCAGAACCGATTCTTGATCAGAGGTAGGATGATCAGAAAGGGGCTGAGACATATTTATTATGTGATTGCTAACCTTTATGATATTCAGATATGCCTCCCCGACGTATACCAGAACAAGGTAGCACCTCGAATCCTCCCATGGACGTTACAGCCACTCCAATGGAAAAATTGTTGAAAAGATTTCAGTCATTCCGTCCACCGACTCTGAAGGGTACGGAGAATTCCGTGGAGTGTGAGAGTTGGTTGGACGATATTGAAATGATGTTTGAATCGTTGGAGTATACTGATGAGAAGAGGGTGAAACCGATCGGACACCAACTGAATGACGTTGCTAAAAATTGGTGGATTACAACGAAACGGGCACTGGAACAACAAGGTACGGCCATTACCTGGAATGTGTTTAAAGCTGAATTTTATCAAAGGTTCTTTCCGGTATCGTATAGGAAAGACAAGGGAGCCAAATTTGCAAACTTGAGACAGGGCCAGTTAAACAATGAGGACTATGTGGCCAAGTTCTCTACACTGTTGAGATTTGCTCCCCATGTAGCTGAGCATGATGAGGCCGTTGCGGACCAGTTCATAAATGGCCTAAATCCAGAAATATTTACGTTGGTAAACACTGGGAGACCGAACAATTTTACCGACGCACTGAACCGAGCTAAAGGAGCTGAAGCCGGTTTATTGAGACAGAGAGAAGCTTTGTTTGTGCCTCCAGCACTGGCACCACAGCAACCACCTCCCAGATTCGAGAGTGGTAGTGGTAGCAGGAAGAAGGATTTCTTGAAGGCTAGAGGAAAGCAATTCAAGAAATCGGGAACTAGCTCGTCCAGTTCAAGCGGCTCGAGACAGATCAGTCAGGGCCAGAGTTATACAGGACCATACTGTAGCACTTGTGGAGGGAGGCATTTCACAGAGCAGTGCCGAGGAGTGGTTGGTAGCTATCGTATCTGTAGACAGTAGGGACACTTTGCCCGAGTGTGTCCCCAGAGGAGTGCCCAGGGATCACAGGCAGCTGAGTCATCGGGATCAGTGGCTCAGGCAGGTAGACGACCATCTGCCGTTCATTCTTTCCAGCCAGCACTGTCTACTCAGTCACAGCAGAGGCCCGGAGGAAGCCAGACAGTGAGCCAGCCTCCGAGAGAGCAGGCCCGAGTGTTTGCATTGACTGAGGAGCAGGCACATGATGCACCTGACGATGTAGTTGCAGGTAACTATTTTATTTCTGGTTATCCTGCATATGTATTGATTGATACTGGTGCATCACATACTTTTATTTCTAAGAGGTTTGCATTGAGTCGTGCATTACCTATTGAGTCATTGTCTGTGGTAGTGTCTGTTTCTTCCCCGTTAGGAACAGGTTTGATATCGGTGAAGTCTGTGAAATCTTGTATACTGCAGTACGATGGGCATACGATTGAGTTAGACTGTATTGTGCTTGGTTTATCTGATTTTGATTGTATTATCGGTATCGATATGCTAACCAAGTACCGAGCTACAGTTGATTGTTTCCACAAGATTGTTCGATTCAGACCTGAAATGGCAGAGGAGTTGAAATTTTGCGGTAAGAGTTCTCGAGCTCGAATTCCTTTGATATCTGCAATGAATATGACTCGACTATTGCAGAAAGGAGCGGATGGATTCCTGGTATATTCAGTTGATTTACTGAAGACGAGCCCATCATTGGCAGACTTGCCAGTGGTGTGTGAATTTGCTGATGTCTTTCCAGATGAGATTCCTGGATTGCCTCCGATTCGAGAAATAGACTTCAGCATTGAGTTAATGCCAGGAACAGTTCCGATTTCTAGGGCTCCATACAGGATGGCACTGATCGAGTTGAAAGAGTTGAAAGAACAATTGGAGGATTTACTGGCCATGGAGTATATTAGACCGAGTGTATCTCCTTGGGGTACTCCAGTACTGTTCGTAAGAAAGAAGGATGGGTCGATGAGACTTTGTATCGACTACAGGAAACTGAACAAGGCAACGGTAAAGAATAAATATCCATTGCCTCGTATTGATGATTTATTTGATCAGTTGCAGGGTTCTTCAGTGTATTCCAAGATCGACTTGAGATCTGGATACCATCAATTGAGAGTCAGAGACTCTGATATCTCTAAGACTGCATTCAGAACCAGGTATGGACACTATGAATTTATTGTCATGCCATTTGGTTTGACGAATGCACCAGCGGTATTTATGGGATTGATGAATCGCATCTTTCGGAGATATCTGGATGATTTTGTTATCATATTCATTGATGATATCTTGATTTATTCAAAGAATGTGATGGAGCATGCTGAGCTCTTAAGAACTGTGTTGAGAATTTTGAGGGCGGAGAAATTATATGCTAAACTGTCGAAATGCGAGTTTTGGTTAAAACAGGTGATATTTCTGGGACATATTATATCCGGAGACGGGATATCCGTTGATCCCAGTAAGGTTGAGGCAGTGATTTCTTGGCCGAGACCGACATCAGTACCCGAGATTCGCAGTTTTATGGGTTTGGCAGGATATTATCGCCGATTCATTAAAGATTTATCGAGTATTGCCAAACCAATTACACAGTTGACTCAGAAAAATCCTCCATTTATTTGGTCAGAAGACTGTGAATCCAGTTTTCTGGAATTGAAAAAGAGATTGACCAGTGCGCCTGTGTTGACGATTCCTTCATGTACTGGTGATTTTGTCGTTTATTGTGATGCATCTCACCGCGGATTGGGTTGTGTTTTGATGCAGCGGGGGCATGTGATTGCTTATGCCTCGAGACAGCTGAAACCCCATGAATCTCGTTATCCAATCCATGATCTTGAATTGGCAGCCATAGTCTTTGCATTGAAGATATGGCGGCATTATTTGTACGGTGAGAAATTTGAAATATATTCTGATCACAAAAGCTTTAAGTATTTGTTTTCCCAATCAGAATTGAATATAAGACAGCGAAGATGGCTGGATTTATTGAAAGACTTTGATTGTGAGATTAAATACTATCCGGGGAAGTCCAATGCAGCAGCAGATGCATTAAGTCGAAAGGTATGTTCGTTATCCTTATCGACTATGGGAGTTTCCAATTGGATTGAAGACTGCTGTTTGTCTGGATTAGCTTTTGAAACAGATTGTCAGCCTCTGAGATTATGTACGATTCGAGCTGAACCAGAATTGATAGTGAGAATCAAAGAGGCATAGAAGGGTGATCAGAATATACAGAATTCGATTGCAATGGTCAGAACTGGTCATCAATCGGAGTATCGAGTTTGTGACGGTATTTTGTATATGAATAATCGTTTGGTTGTGCCAAATGTTTCGGATTTAAGACAGCGAATACTGACAGAAGCGCACAACAGTCGTTTTAGCATTCATCCTGGTGACAGGAAAATGTACAATGATTTGAAGACACAATATTGGTGGAAACAAATGAAGACGGATGTTGCAGAATTTGTTTCCACGTGTCTAAATTGCCAACAGGTGAAGGCTGAAAGAAAGAAACCAGGAGGATTATTACAGAGTCTGTCGATTCCTGAATGGAAATGGGATCACATTTCCATGGATTTTGTGATACAATTACCAAGATCCTCCCGAGGTAATGATGCAATTTGGGTCGTAATTGATCGATTGACCAAATCTGCATGTTTTATTCCATACAAAATGACGTATAGATATGATCAGATGGCCGATATCTATGTCAAAGAGGTTGTTAGATTACATGGAGTGCCGAAGTCCATTGTTTCAGACCGTGATCCTCGGTTTATTTCTCACTTTTGGCAAGGTTTGCAACAAGCTTTAGGTACAAAACTACATCTGAGTACCGCATATCATCCTCAGACTGATGGACAGTCAGAGCGGACGATTCAGACATTGGAAGATATGTTGAGAGCTGTAGTGCTTGATTTTAGCACTAATTGGCAAGATGCATTGCCTCTTTGCGTTTTTTCGTACAACAATAGTTATCAAACGAGTATTGAGATGGCTCTATTCGAAGCGTTGTACGGAAAGAAATGCAGATCCCCTCTTTACTAGGATGATATCTCTGAAGTTCCTGAGACTGGACCTGATATGATCAGAGATATGACTGAGAAAGTGAAATTGATTCAGAAGAAAATGAAGGCAGCTCAGGACCGACAAGCCGAATATGCCAACCTCAGACGACGACCGTTGGTATTTGAAGTAGGAGATCGAGTATTCCTGAAGATTTCTCCTTTCAGAGGTGTTGTCAGATTTGGCAAGAAAGGGAAATTGTCTCCAAGATATGTGGGTCCTTGTGAAATTCTAGAAAAGATAGGAGATCGTGCCTATCGACTTGCTTGCCGCCTTCATTATCAGGAATACATGATGTTTTTCATGTATCTATGCTGCGGAAGTACCTCCCTGATGATTCTCACGTGATGCAGCCAGACGAGACCGAGCTGGATGAGACATGGAGTTATGTCGAGAAACTGATTCGGATTATCGATCGTAAAGAAAAACAGCTCAGAACAAAGACAATTCCTCTGGTGAAAGTTCAATGGACTCGTCATGGTATCGAAGAAGAGACTTGGGAGACGGAATTTGATATGAGACAATAATTCCCAGCATTATTTAACTGATGTAAATTTTTCTTTGACTTTAATTACATTCTCTCTTAATGATATGATTGGACTATCTGTGATTTCGGGGACGAAATCATATCTTAGGGGAGGAGAAATGTAATGCCCGGAAATTTAATCCTAGTAATCTGTAATTATTGATTTATAATTTGATATGATTACGAGGGGATTAACCGAGACAAGATTTGAGGTAACATGTGGAATGTAATGTGCGAGGACAGTAGCATTGCCGCACATGCGCGATCGGATGCGCGCACATGCGCCAATCAGACAGAGGACCTCGCGCATATGCGTGGAAGATGTCGCGCATATGCACGAGCTGTGTAGGTCGAGTCCAGAGAACCTCGCGCATATGCGCGAAAGTGAGGCGCGCATATGCGCTAGTTGCCGAGGAATTCACATGTTGCAACAGTAGGTCTCGCGCATATGCGCGAGGTTAAGAAGCGCATATGCGCGAGGCATGCAGAAGGGGAACGTGACATTTGGCTTAGTATGCAACGTTAGTATATATATATATATATATATATATATATATATATATATATATATATATATATATATATATACAAAACATACGAAAATTTTTCAGAAATCATCAGAAAAGAATCGAGAGAAGTTGCTGTGTAAGTGTTGAAAATCCTTACGCCTTTTGTGAGAAATCCGTCCGTCCGATTTTAAATCCGGCTTCAGTACTGTGTTCCTATCAACGTAGGCTACAACTGGACGTAAGTTTTACTACTTTTTCACATGTTTTGGAATTATGATATTATCATAATTAAATAGGACTCATATATGTTGTTCTTGATATATTAGACATCATAGAATCGAAGTCAGATTAGGAAACGGACTGATGATGGAATTGTTGTGATTTTCTGAAGTTAATTGACTGAGATATGATATCAGATTGTATTGGTTTTGATTATGAATTGAGGGAAATGTTATCTGGTGATGTGTTATTGACGGGGATACTGAGTTTGTACCGTTATGCTGATGATTTGAATTAAATCCAGATTAATCAGTTTCAGTGTTGAATTGAGATTGGAATATTGATATTATTATTCTCGATATGTCGTTTCAGACAGTCTTGAGTTCAGACCTAAGATTGCTTCAGACCGAGACTACAAACGGAAGGTATAAGTCCATGTGGTATTGTGAGATCGACTTGAGTCGGTTTAGACTTGAGTTTCCCTAAATCACATACTTTACTTTATTGCATTGATATTTGCATTGATTGTACTGATGTACTTGTTTTCTTGAATTATAGATAGCAGGTATCAGACGAGTAATCTTGTGACAGAAGTTCCTGATAGTGGCGGGATCGCCACGGGCACATTGCACGATGTCACAAGATAGTATAGAAATCTTGTAGACGGAAGTGCCTGATAGTGGCGGGATCGCCACGGGCACATTGCACGATGTCTCAAGATAGGATATTAGCGATAAAGCTACAGTATATGACGGTTAGGTCAGGACACCGGATGTTTGGTTATTTCGAGTAAATAGAATTGGAATTTCTTCTATTACGGAATTCGATATAGGAACACCATATTTGGTTATATCGAGTAAATAGAATCACGGTTCCTTCTATTACGGAATTCGATATAGGAACACCACATCTGGAAACCGGGATCCCTAGACTAGGATTGAGTCTAGTCTGAACTGTAGAGTTACGAGCATGGTCGACAGTCTGTGATTGATTATGTTTCAGATTTTGATAAATATTGATGTTACCTGTTACATGCTTTATATTCGTTTATATGATTGCATGTTTCGTTGATTTATATTGGGATTATATTCTCACCGGAATTATCCGGTTGTTGTCTTGTTTGTATCTGTACATGACAACATGTGGGACAGGATCAGGGTCCAGGAGATGAGGAGAGATCGTGATAGAGTGGAGATTTCGGACTTGGATGTATATAGGGTTTTGACACTTGTTATTTAGATGTTGAACCTTAGTTTTACTGATTTGTAGACAGCACAGGACTTTTACTTTCTTTTATACTGAGTTGTATATTAGTTGATTTCACTACGTTCCGCATTTTAAAAAAAAAAATTTAGACCCTGTTTTATAATTGATTAATTAGTCCCAATGATGATTAAGAACTTGATTAGCGTCCGGGTCCCCACATGATACGTATATGTATTTGTTATCATGTTTCAGGCATGTTGAGTCTTTAGACTCACTAGGTGTGAATGATGCAGGTGAGCATGATGTTGTGGAGACTGGACACGCCGAAGACGAGTGGGCGGAGCTGGATGTGCGCACGTTAACCCGAGGACCATACTCTTTCCGCACATTATATGATTATGAGTTAGGAGAGAAACATTGTTTATTTTATACATTTCATATGTTGATGTTTTAACAGGATTTTGTACGTCATTTTTTAGTTCTTTGAAATCAGTAGTTTAGGAATTTGTAGAGGTTAAATTATTTAATTGCAATTATTTTATTCATTAGCTAAATGATCTTTTTAAATGTATGTGTTTGAGTAATTTTCGAAAATAACTTTCAAAAAAAAAATTCTAGTAATATTTTAGTAGCAGATTTTACGGTTCATTTTGGACAAAAAAAGGTAGAAGATTAAACTGTTGGTGCACAAACTGATGAAGCTGGACCATCGGGAACAAAATATGATAGAGTGTGTGTGTGTGTGAGTGTGTGTGTTTATATACCAATATTATTATTTTGTAACATTCATAAATATGTTGGATGGAAAGTCAAAGTATGGTTTGACGAATTAAATTCATGAGACAAATCTGTGAGCTTGATAAATATAAACTTTAATTAATTAGGTAGTAGAGTTCGAATTATTCTCTCATAGAATAAACGACTTATCATACTTGATGGAACGTTATTAAAATTAGGTAGTAGAGTTCGAATTTTTCTATCATTATCATACTTGATGGAACGTAACCCACGCCCTGCATGATGTGATGGGGGAGTAGAATGAGTTTTTCTAAGGGTTAATTGGGTATCAGTACCCAATATAAAAAGACTTGTGATTTGGTACCTGGTGAGAGAAAATAAGTTTAAGAATGCCAAAATTGCCCTTGTCTTTTATTTGATTCTAATTGATCCCCGCGCTCTCGAAAATGGTATCAGAGCCAAAGGTTGATTTAATTCAAACACAAATTTATTATTACTAGTAACTAATTGTATGAGAAGGAGAATTTTGAAGAAATTATGAATCCGAACTTCGGTTCAAGAAAAATAATTTACAAGGAATATTCCAATATTTTGGAATATAAACAAGTACATCTAACTATTGTTAGATATCAGAAACAGAAAGGGAAGCTACTGCACCCTCAGGTAAAATCTCAGGTAAACTTATGATTCAAAATAATAAGTTTCTGGAGATAGTTCCAGATTCCTCTAAGCTCTCTTCAGATCTTAGGGAAATTCAGAAGACAGTACAAAATTATGGCAATATGCTATATTTTGTACCACAACGAGTTGAGAAAATCCTTGAAACCCAAGAAGAAATTCTGGGATTATTAAAGGATATTCAAACAAGAATTCAGAAACTGGAACAACAACCAAGTTCCAGTAGAAGAACTTCAGGAGGTTGGTTACCACCATCTTTTGGTACTGAACCTTTGTTACATCAACAAGGGAAGGCCAGAGTGGTATCAAAACCTTTGACTGAAGAAGAAAAGATGATCAATCTAATCAAGTCTGTCTCAGAAAAGAAATTCATCTGATGACAACTTTAGAAAGGATTGGTTTAGAGGATCTACAAGAGCTTGCGGAATCTTTCGCAAATCTCAAAGTTGTAGATCTAAAGATGAACACTGCAGTAGGTGAAACACCACCTGCTATAACCTGGTCATCTTCTCAGGAACCACCCAGGGAAAGTGTGGGATCTCAGAATGTAAACATGAGAGAAGCTCAATCTGATTTCCATACTGGTGGAGGATCACACCCAGCAGGGACAAGGGCAAGGAGAACTCAAATTCCTTTGCACCAAACACCCTATGGGAAAACTGTTTTAGATCATATATATCCTTACGGGGTTATGCTTAACCTTGATGTATTAGACTTCAAAAACAGGGAAGATCTCATAGATGATTGGACATCTGCTATGAGAATTGCAGCAGGAACACTCGATCTCAACAAAGAAGGATTCATTAAACTTTTGGAAATAAGTCTTATGGGATCAGTAAAAATTGCTTGGGACATGACTTCATTAGACATGAAGGAGTCAGTCCTAGCTGGTGAATCTCTTAGTGAGATCGCTGGAAAAATGGCTACCCTATTTAAAGCACATTTTATAGGGGTAGACTATTTCAATAGTCAAGATACAGAGAAGAAGAAAAAATACACTCAAGCTCTGTATAGTCTTGAATTACATGACATATGTTTGGTGGATGAATACATTATTTTATTCACTAAATATAGATGGAATTCAGGAGTCGAAGAAGATATAGCTATGCAGCTTTTCTTCGCAAAAATGCCAAGCCCTTGGAGAGAAATGCTTATAAGGGAATATGTACCTGGAAATCCAGATACACTGGCACGAAGAGCCTCTTTCCTTAAAGGAAAATTGGCAGAATGGTGTCACCTGGCAGCATTACAAAAGATTAAGGGGTATCAACAAAAGAACTCCTTTGTGTTGTAAAGAAAATGATCTTCCAAAAATTATTGGAAGTAAACCACAAAAGCATAAGAGGAAAAGTTTTAGGACTCATCCTTATGCCCGAAGTGGAAGAAGTTCTTGGAAACCAAGAACTGTTTGATCTAGACAGAAAGCCAGATCTTATAAATCTGGACAAAGAAGCGGACCATCAAGAAGTAGGATATCATCCCAAGCATCGAGTACATCTCGAAGCACAGGAAGAACACCTACGAAGAAAACTTTCAGAAGAGCTCATACTCGAGCCAATGAAAGTTTCAAGGATTGCAATTGCTGGACATGTGGAGCAAGAGGACATATCTCGACCAACTGTCCAGAAAATGAAAAAAGAGGTATTAAACGCTTTGATCCTACCCCGGATATTGAAGAAGCAGTTTATTACCAAGATCTTATTCAAGTATACCGATTTGAGGATATTGCCTCAGATGAAAGTATATATGAAGAAGAAGAAGTTTTAAGTCAGGAAGAATCTAATGGAACAGAATCGGAATCTGACTGAAGACGAGGTGTTTCGACACGAAACAAACGAAGATCTGTCTGAATTTTTCAGTCAGACTACAATATCTCATAACATGGTTCAAAGAATCATGAGAGAAAATCCGAGTCTACAGAGATATCAAGGTTTCTCTGCAGGACAAGTAGAAAATTCTTAGGAAGTCTTGGCCTAAGAAACAGAAAGCATCATCTAATCTATAAAGTTTCTAGAAGGGAAATGGCAATCCCGATGGAACTTACAGGAAATAGAATGGAGATGCAGTTAATTCCTTCCGAAGAAATTAAGGAGGAATTACAAAAACTCAGAATAGAAGTAGCAAGAACTTTGTCATGGATTCATATCGGAGCAATCCAGATTATGATAAAGGCTACTTTCAAAGAAGAGATAGATTCACCAATTGATATTGCTATATGCGATAAAAGAATGGGGAATCTACAAGATTCAGTACTGGGAACAATCTCAGGAAACCTCTGTGCAGGAAAAATTGTAGGAGTAATCTATCCAAGGATAGCCTACAATCTGGCAGATCGAGACTTCAGCCGAGCCTTGACATTGCATCAGAACTTCAAGGAAAAAAGGCTGATGAAAGAAGGTAATAGGTCATACTCTATTACCTATCAAATTTCATATGCTCTATCTAATACACATCATTCGGAATTGTTTATTAGAAATAAGTTTATTGAAATCCCTGAGATATTTGGAAAAGTTGCTCAGGAAATTTATCCAGAAAGAGTCGAGTTTCCTTTAATACAGGAAACAGATATCCAGATCCAAGACAAACCGATTCTACAGAGGAATCAAAGTCTTAGACTGGAATCAAGAAGACTATCTTTTCAAGGAGATAGAATTACAAGTTATATATGGGATAAAAAGCCTGTCATAGAGACCCAACAGGAGCTGAAAAGTTTTTCTACAATAGGAAAGCTCAGATGCCCAGAAGGTTGGAAGGAAGTAGAGATAGTATTTGATATTACAAAACAAAGGAATCAATTTCCTTGTAATTCAATATACTATTTGGAACAACCAATGATAGGAACTTACAAAGGACTGATTAATATCGGAGAATTGGAGGTTCACATTAAAGGAATTCCAGGGAAAGAATCAGATCGACTGATTCTTGGACTAGAGTTTCTAGAGGAACACAAACCTTGGAAACGTCTAGAGTATGGAATGGAGTTTATGGCAGAAGATAAAATGTGGAAAATCCAATGACCACAAGTTCATTCTCCATATACATTCCAATAGGAATGTTGTATGAACAATATAAGGCAGAATATTTTGCTGCTTATATTGATTCAGGAGCTGGAATATGTACAGCAAAAAGAGGAGTTTTTCCAAATAATTTGGAAGAAGAATTACCCAAGATTGCTGGAAGAGATTTTTCCAGAAGAATCTTAATCTTATGTAAAGGGATTAAGATGACTGAAATCATGATTGGCGGTGCTGGACAAACACCTTGGTACAAGGTAAAGACACCACCAATTTATTTTCATGATACAGGGGCTGACATATTATTAGGAAATAATTTCCTACAAATGTTCAAGTCCTATACACAAGAAAATGAGACTAGAAGATTAGTGTTCACAACACCATGTGCTCACAAAATCATAGTCCAGAGACTTAGGGAGGCATTTTACAGAAAATTGCCAATCCAGTTTCGCAGCAAGCGTGGTGATTTAGAAAACTTCTGAACCCAAAAATGAAGGATTCTAGAGGATTTGGAGAAACAATGCTACAGTTAAGAGCAGATAAGGAACTCCAACCAGAAGATATAGAATTCCTCAAGATAACTCTACAGACTAATGAAGTAGAGTTTGAATCTAAGGTATCACTGGAAGATGTCAAGAAGAGGATCAAAGAAAACTATAACGAAGATCCCTTGGCATGGTGGGACAAAAATCAACTCAAGGCTTGCCTTAAGATCAAGGAAGGCAAAGAGTATGAATTTGTCCGTTGTAAACCCATCCCAATGAACATCATTGATCAAAGGGATATGCAGATAATAATCAAGGAACATTTGGACCTTGGTTTAATCAAAGCAGGTATGTCACCATATAGCAGTCCGGGTTTTTTGGTAAGAAATCGTGGTGAGATAAAAATAGGAAAACCCAGATTGGTTATTAATTATCAAGAGATTAATAAAATTCTGGAGTTTGATGGGTATTTTATACCTAGTAGAGAACACTTGATTAGTTGCATACGCAACGCCAAGGTATTCTCTAAGTTTGATTGCAAGTCCGGATTCTATCAGATTCGGATGCAGGAAGAAAGCAAGAAATTCACAGCTTTCTCCACACCTCAAGGACATTATATTTGGGAAGTATTACCAATGGGATTGGCTAATTCACCCCAGATATTTCAAAGAAAGATGGATAATCTTTTTAAAGCTTATTTTAAGTTTATGTTTGTTTATATTGATGATGTTTTAATAGCATCTAAAGATATGAATGAACATGTTAAACATTTGGAGATTTTCTCTAATGTTTGCAAGAAAGAAGAACTGGTTTTATCCGAAAAGAAAGCAGTCATTGCTACAAGGAAGATTGAATTCCTCGGAATTGAAATCGATGAATAGGGGATAATTCTGCAAGAACACATAGTGGAAAAGGTGCAGAATTTTCCAGAAAATCTCAAAGACAAGAAACAACTTCAAAGTTTCTTAGGAGTTGTTAATTTTGCTGGGATGTTTATCAAAAACCTAGCAAAACACAGGAAGGTGTTCAGTCCATTGTTGAAAAAAGATGCTAGATTTATATTGGCAGACGAACACACAAAAGGACTTATCCATTTAAAGGAGGTTTGCAAGAATCTTCCGAAAATGGCTATTCCTCAAGATGAAGATGATCTGGTGTTATATACTGATGTCAGTGATCATTGGTGGGCAGCAGTTCTTACTAAGCTCAACCCAGATGGAGAACAACCATGCAGATATTGTAGTGGGTTATTCTCAGATGCAGAAGCCATAAGATGGCATATCAACGAAAAGGAATTTTATGCAGTAAAGAGGGATTTTGAAAAATGGCCATTATTTCTACTTGCAAAGAAATTCACTTTGAAAGTTGATAACACTCAAGTTAAAGCTTTTTTAAGGAATAGAATTGAGTCTAAACCTGAGAAGGCTAGATTATTACGATGGCAAGTACTATGTCAGAATTATATTTTTGATATTGTGATAATTAAATCTCATGAAAATATTCTTGCAGATTTTTTAACAAGAGATGGACAGCATTGACATTGATGCTATTATCAATATGCAGAGGCATTTGAGGGAACACCTTGAAATGCTTCAAACCGAGTTTAACAAGTTGGCCGTTAACGCAGAAGTTGCGGGAAGGCTACAACAAGCTGATAAGAGAATTGTCTCTGATCGAATTACAGGTTGTTTACAGGCATATACTCAGTTATGGTCTGTAATGCAAAGGCCTATCCTCCAAGGCATTGAGAAGCCACTGGTTTTCCAAATGGAGAGTTTTCGAGTACAGGACTCTATACCTGTAGCGGGGGATTCAAATACCCCTTGCACAAGTGTTAAGTCGGGATCATCACCAGATGAGTCGGCTGAAACAAAAATTGAGACTCCTGATCCTTATCTTGAGTCATCAAGTCAACCCTTCACCTCGGGGATTGAAGAGGGAGAGATCAACCTTAGGCCTCGTATTGACAAAGGCAAATCTAAGGTTGGTATTAACGAATCAACAATTTCTCCATTTCAGGTCTATCAACAGAATTGGGAGAAATTAAAAACTAGAGTTGGCATTAACCCAGCTACCAATAGGGTTGATGTTTCAGGAAAATATCCAAGGGTATGGATGAAACAAAATTCATATCCAAAGGAGGTCAAGGCATGGTATGAATTCGGGGCTCTTGCCTCAGTTTATACGGCATCACTCAGCTTTCCGAAAATATCAGGTCTACCAAAATGGATCCAGGAAGCTGTTCACGAGACTTGGGCAAACAATGATTATTTGTCCAGAGGAGATGTTTTGGAACTATACTTCTTTAGTGCAGCACCAGAACCTGCAGGAAAAGGCTCCCATGAAGCCTTCCATTTCATCAAGCTAAGGAGGCCAGATTTAAATATTCAAAAATTTATCAAAGATCCTCCAACAGAAGAAACACCCTTGGTTGCTTCAATCACTGAAGATGACATTTCTACCAGAAGAGCTTGGGGTCTATGGGTCTGTCTAACTGAGATGGACAAAGTCAAGTTTCCGTTCAAATTCTATAATCATTCAGTGAACGGATCTCATTCTTGTTAAATACCATGACAGGAAAAACAACAAGTTTTGCAGAAGATTTATTCGAGAAAAAGAGAAATCTTTTGTGGAATAGCAAGATGCCGGCAAGTAAAGAAACTCGTCGGAAATTCTGTAATATGGCACATGCAGGAAGATGGTCTGAAAACATCTGTCCAGAATACCAAAGCCAGAAGGAACCGGAATTCGGTAAAGGATTCAAGCCGAGATCTGATCGGAAACACTTTACCGATACCAGTACAAGTGGGGATGGACCACATTCACGTTTTCCTCGAGGAAACCGAAAGCCAAAGATTCCTCGACAAAGTTGATAGTGGACCTGTGACTAGTCCACTCACAAAAGAAGGACCACCAATAAGTGGAAAAAGACAAGATGACATTGGATACCCTAAACCAAAAGAGAATCCAATGAAGAAAAGCAAGATAACTGGTCCCGAAATTTTATCTATAAATAAGGACATAATAGAACCAGTTAGACACACCAAGATCAAAACTTAAAGATGTACCGAGTATATCTGAAAGTATTGAAAAGAAGAATCAGTTACAAGAGGAAAGAGGCGGAGGCCCTTAAATGGCTAGTTAATTGTTTCCAGGAAAAAGGAGACGAAATTACTGCAGATATCCTAGAAACTCATCGTCACTGGTTTCTCAGGAAAATAAAAGAGGATGAGGAGTTAATTCCTAGATTAATAATCTAGAAAAGACAGGTCAAGAAGGGACCACTCAACCACTATATGGTCCCTAAGCAAGCTGTAAAGGCTAATGAAGATTTGAAGTCCGAATTTAAAATCCGAAGGAGCCTTCTATAAATAAAGGGCAGAAGGAAGATGAAGGCATCGATCAACCTCTTCATTTTTCTTCAACTCATTTGTAATATTTCTTTCAAGTTTATGTGTGTAGTAAGTTCAGCTACTGTGAGTAGCTAAACAAGTTTCTCCTCCTCTACAGGAGGTTATTATGTAATAAATAAATGTTTGTGTTTGAATAAAAGAGATCTTTGCTCTTAGCCCCTCTCATGTATTATTTTCAAAATTTTATTTTATACTGTACATTCTAAGGTAGGAAACGAATTAGAGTTGTGCCAAGTGCTGCTGAAGGAATCTATGTCAGTAACCATCGGTTGCGATCGCGTGGTTGGGCTGTGAGGAGCAGTCTGTAAAATACGGTGGATATAACCCGGCGGTACTCCGGTCAAAGAGGTATAAGATTTAATTTATTTTACGGAAGCATGATGGACCGTTATTTTAAAAAGAAAAATCAATTATTTAAATTAAAGCATAAAGGGTATTTTGGGAAGTTGGGTACTAAAACCAAAATTGAAAAATTTTGGGTACTGAAACCTAAGTTACCCTTTTGCTAATTTGTTCCGTTCCAAATAATATTTAATTTATTACCATTAATTTGTGATTCGATAATAAAGTTGACTAGACAGCATCTACTGTTAAAATTTTAGGGAAAATTGCTATTACTATTTTTTTTTTAACTTATTAATCTGTTCTTTTTATTTAACAAATAAATAAAATTTATTGTAATAATCGTGAGACAGTCTCACAAGAAACTTACTCTCCAAAATTAACAAAAATATATATTTGACAGTCTCACAAGAAACTTACTCTCCAAAATTAACAAAAATATATATTTGATATTATGATTTTACAAATGGTGTTGATAAAATGTATTTTATTGAGAGAATAAGTTGTTTTCATAAAATATATTTAATATTTTTTGTAACAGTCATTTTCAAACTCGTCATTTTTGTTTTTGATATAATAACTTAAATTATTTTATTCGAAATAATTTTTTAGATGAGTTTATAAAATTATTTTGAAAGCATTTCATTAGTCTTTTTTAAAAAAGAAAACTTATATAAAATATTACATATTTTTAAAATAAATTCATCAAGACGCTTCCGCAACAAAAACCATGCAATTTGACGATTTGGACCTCTTTTGATAATAAAAGTATATAGAACGTATTTGTCGAACAAAAGACAAATTTCTTATAATTATTTAATTGTTTTCCTAGTAATTGTCTTTGATTGGACAGAGAACATTCTCGTCATTTTCGAAGCATTCGTAGTTATTTCACTCTCGTCTTTCTCATGATTTGTATACTTTTCAAATTGTAAAATATATTTCATTGGCACTAAAAAAAGTATTCCCTTTTTAAAATTTAAAATAATAAATATATATCTTAATTTTTTATTCAGTGAGAACTAACCTCCTTTAAATTTTGCATTAAATACGTGGAACTCTCTCTGGCCCTGTAAATATTCAATTTATTTATCATGTTCATTAATTAATTTGGTCCAATCGAATTAATGGCAAGTTATTACTGCCACCCCATACTCAACCCACGAAATTCAATTGCAATCTTTTTTCCACATTTTCATATATTATCCCCATATATATATATATATATAGATAAAAACTTATGTGAGACGGTCTCATAAGTCGTATTTTATGATATGGATCTCTTATTTGAGTTATATGAAAAAATATTACTTTTTATGCTAAGAGTATTATTTTTTATTGTGAATATCGGTAGGATTAACCAGTCTTACATATAAAGATTCGTGAAACCGTCTCACAAGAGACCTATATATATATATATATATATAAATATATATATATATGCTTACATCATTTTACTCGATTATCCCAAACTGAAAAACTGAAACAATCATTCTTTAGAAAGTTTTCGGGCTGATGTATGAGTTTCAGATCTCCCTGATCTAGAAAAGAGGTAATTTTTAGGTTGTATTTGAGAGTAAGTCTCATGAGAGACCGTCTCACGGATCTTAATCTGTGAGACGGGTCAACCCTACCCATATTTACAATAAAAAGTAATACTCTTAGCATAAAAAGTGATACTTTTTCATGGATAACCCAAATAAGAGATCTGTCTCACAAATACGACCCGTGAGACCGTCTCACACAAGTTTTTGTCTGTATTTGAATAGATAATATAACTTTCCAATCATTTGATTTTAAATTCTTTAAATTCTTGGATGAACGAATTCGAAATTCAAGTGTAAAGTTAATAGTTCAAATAATAATTATGGTGGATTTTAAATACACCTAAAATGAGATATTGTTGTTGGACTAAGAGGCCTATTGGGCTTGTATTTTGTGAATGAGAAATTAGACAAGCAATGCCCAATAGTTGGTAATTGGGAAATGTCCCACATTGGAAAATAAACATAGCATTGGTGAGTTTAAATTGTGTCGCACTTTATGGAGGTGTAACATTGATTGGTCAAGAGGCTCTCTCTCGCGCGCACAGGCGCAGGGGGGGGGGGTGCAAATCATGGGCCCGATTTGCAGTGGAAAAAGGCTTGACTTGTGTGCAGGCGTACGTGCGCGACCTGGGCGCGTCGAATGTCGGACCGATCAAGGCAAAATTTCCCACCGAGGCTCACCTGGCTTTTGAACAGTTGGAACAGTTTCAGGTGTTCTAACTGAAATGACCCTTCGTGTTGTAACTGAACTGCTGCTACTGTTCCCTTGCTGTTGTTCTTCCTCGTTGTATCCTGGGAAACAGACGTCCACGTTCATCCTCGCAGCACACACCGGAGGGGACGAATCTGTTTTAAGGACACTGTATTTTATACATGCCTCGGTTTGCTTTAATTTTGCACTGTCCTACTGTTTTCTTATTATAATACTAGTTCAGTTTTTCCCTTGTACCTTTCAGTTTGTGCGTACATATTTCGATTAACAATTGTTGTTTAAAAATTACTTGAATCCAATTTACATCAACTTGATCATAACCTTACGTCTTGGTGTGAAGAAATGAACCATTAGTTACCTTGATCATCTTCGTTTCATCTCACGTTCGGCTCAAATTCTATTCTATATATATTGATTTATGACCTCATACACCATCAACACAATTTTTCAATTTTCAATCATACCAGTACAAGCAATCGTGATCGCCAAATCATTTTAGTAGAAAACTTATAAAATTAATTCCGCAATCCAGGTGTAATTTTTTTAATTCCTAACTGCTTATTGTGTGCACGCTACAGTCCATCTGATGCATGCATGTTTTGTATGGATCGATATAATAATATTTACATACCATATTATCAAATTTTTGTTTTCTTTCCTGGTCAAAAATAATATAAAAAAAAATATTCCTTCGTTCTTATTTTTTTTCTCCGGACTCTCGAGAATTTTTCAGAAATTAATGCAATTATATGAATCTATATAAACAGTAACCCATACCATGCAGATTGTCCTCCGTCACTTGCTAACTGTACAAAAATTTTCTTTTTGACAGTTTATGATGATAGTGTAAGCATCCGTTAGATTTAACAGAAGCTTGCTGGCAAATTGAGCTGCTTCATCTTTGATAAATTCTTGGCTGGTAATTGATTGAGAATCTATACATGTATGTAATGCATAATAATTATTTTATCCCGCGTGAAAATGTGTTGATTATGGAAGGGTCGATCCATTATTTCTGCAGATTTTTCTCTTGTTTTTTTTTCCTTTTTGGTTATTGCAACACCTTTCTTGATTCAGAAAGTATATTTCCTGCGTGTTGTTTGATTTCCATCGCGGGACAATAAGAAAAAAGGGGATAATAAAAATAAAGAAAAAGAGAAGGAATTCGAGGAAATTAGAGTAGAACGTGATGCACGGGAATCTGCAAAAAGTCTAAAAGTTCCGGCCTTTTGGTGTCCCCCTGTTGTTCAATTATTAATGGAAAATGTGAATTTCTAAGGATAAAATCTGTATTGTTGAATGGAAACATCCATTCTTGTATGTGTGTGTGTGTATATATGTATTTACATAAGTTTAGAATACTGCTGTTTAATTCTCATTAAATGTTCTTGATTGTAATTCGAGAATCATCCATTCATGTACTAAGTTGCTGGCATGGGAACAGCAGGTCACATTTGATTCTTGTATTTGATTAACAAAACATCCATTCTTGGAGGATCCGAGATTGTGCAGTTTCCAAAATGGGCCTTTTGGATCTCTTCATTGCCTCGTCGATTCCTGTGCTGAAAGTGCTTTTGGTGACTGGACTGGGATCATATCTTGCTTCAGACAGTATCAACATTCTTGGAGATGATGCAAGGAAGCATATGAATAATGTAGGCATTTGATCCTCGTCTTGAATGTTTTGAACTCGGACTTCATTTGGCTCCTATTATGCTACTTACGTTCATGAAACATTATGCACAGGATTCTTCGAAATAATTTCAGTGTCTTTTGTGGACAGGTTGTGTTCTATGTATTCAATCCGGCACTCGTCTGCAGCAACTTAGCCAAATCGATAACATATGAAAGCATGGTTAAGATGTAAGCTGCAATCTTGCTCTATCCTTTTACTTTCATGCTGTATCGATTTCAAGTACAAGTCTAGCTGATTTTGCAGGTGGTTCATGCCTTTTAATATCCTTCTCACATTCATCGTGGGTTCGGTCCTCGGATGGGTGGTCATTCAAGTTACAAGAGCTCCTATGCATCTCCGAGGACTTGTTATAGGTTGTTGTGCTGCAGGTACTTATAATAACCTTTAAATAAACAGTCGCCCCAGCCCGCGTAAACTTTTCTGTAGTCAAGTTTACCTTTGTGTATGATCCCCCTAAGTTGATTCCCTGGCTAAGCCACAGTATAAATATGCACCAGTTGTAGTAACATTATGAAGTTATTAGTTTTCTTTTTTCCAGCCAAAGATGCTTCCTCCGTTGTCCGTTCAATGATACACACATTAATGGTTACTATATAACAAAAAGGATCCAGTTACATTGTTCATTCAGTCAGGAAGCATCTTTTAAAAATGTGTATCAAATGGATTATAGTTTTCATGTGACTTAAAATATCGGCTCTAGAGGTTATCTGACAAGGGCGAAAAGAAGAAGAAACCAATTAAGGCTCGCATTCTGTTATATCGAACAATTTATCTGGAACCTAACATGTTCACTATATTCGTGTGAACAGGGAACCTGGGGAACCTGTTTCTCATCATAGTTCCAGCAGTTTGTAAAGAGCAGGGAAGCCCATTTGGAAATCCTGATGTTTGCCATACATATGGAATGGCTTATGCTTCTCTTTCGATGGCTGTAAGTTTAAGCTAACAATGCTAGCTTGTTAGGAAACATGACTAATCAATCGAATTTGACCATAGGTTAACAATGATTCTTAAATGTCATATATTCTGTGAAGTTAGTTTTGAAATTGAATTATGTTTCTTCTTACTCTTCTTCCGGTTTAGATTGGAGCAATTTATCTGTGGTCTTATGTGTACAACATCGTTCGAGTATCATCAAGTAAGAGCTTGATGGAAGTTGAAATAAGTAACTCTCCAAAATCAAGCTCGTCGCCATCCGGAAAGACTTGGACCGAACCTTTACTTTCGTCAGATGAAACTGGATTGACTCTTCCACGAGATCGATTTGATAATAATACGCCTCTGGTAATTGTTCACTTTTTCTTTGAAGCTTCATAACTTCATAGGGAACATATATTAATGCCGTTAAAATCATGGAAAATGTTGAGATTTTATGTTCAGTGTTAGTATCAACCATGTTCATTCAGTGTTACTGTACATGCAACATTAAACAAGAATGACCGACCGACGAATGTAATTCCAAATTGTACCATTAGGGCTAGACATGCAGCCTAGGCAGGCAGCTGCTTGCGATCGTTTTGTATTTGCAAGAGAAGCAAATAGTCCTAAACAACTGGCATTCCCTGTTTGGAAAGAAAAGTTACAAAAGACTTAAACTATTAAGCTTTTGATATCTGACGCAATTGCAGGTAGGTGTTTCAGATAAAATAAAGCATCACTTAGAAAAGCTCTTTAAAAAGATGAAACTCAAAAGGTTGCTCGCTCCATCAACAATTGGTGCAGTATGTTTCTTTCTTTCCTTGATATGCATTATGGAACTCGTTTGTATGCAACTTAATTATGTGATAACATTTGTCAGCTAATTTTGTGCAGATTGTTGGATTTATTGTTGGACTTGTACCACAAATCAGACACTTGCTGATTGGTGATACGGCTTCTCTCCGCGTATTCCAAGATACTGCTCTTTTGCTGGGGTATAGAAGCTGTGTGCTATATACATGATGACCTTCCATAAGCTTATGAAGCTGAATACATATACTCTTTGGTCCTAAAATGCAGGGATGGAGCCATTCCAGCTGTTACACTGATCATGGGAGGAAACCTTTTAAAGGGTACGTCACATGTATGCGAATGATCATTGAATCTAGTCGATCATTTCTTGATCCTGTCCGGAAGTTTTCTTTGCTGAAGGCTTACTTATGGTTCTTCTGTCAGGCATAAAAGGGTCAGGAATTGAGAAATCAGTTATTTTCGGCATTATTGTCGTTCGATATGTTGCAATGCCTCTGATAGGCATTGGTGTTGTCAAAGGGGCAGTTCGGTTTGATTTAGTGCATGACGATCTATTGTATCAGTTCGCTCTCTTGCTGCAGTTTGCACTCCCTCCTGCAATGAACATAGGTACATCAAATCTTGAAGCATTCCCTTTCCCCATTTCGTTGTGGTGTATAACTAAAGTTACAGCTTCCCTATGCCCACGGGAACACACAAACAATACATTACACAATAGACAATATTGAAAACATCATTATCTATCTTAAATTTACAAAAACAATTGACTCGAATAGTGAAAAGAGTTACTTGATTATCTATTTACACGGCCTCAGGTACCATAACCCAGTTATTTGGGGCTGGAGAGACAGAATGCTCGGTCATTATGTTGTGGTGTTATCTGCTGGCTTCGGTTGCGTTAACATTTTGGTCGACGTTCTTCTTGTGGCTTCTGCTTCAATAAGTTGTGCCTCGTCTGTTTGGGTTTACATGCAATGTTCTGTCACTGGACCATCGGTAGTTGGCGCATGATGGAATAGTAAATGGCCAGAATGGCACAAGCGACAACCAAATGAAGAAGCATTTGGGTGATTTTGTCAGCCAACAACCTATGATAATGAAATAATAAGCATTTTTTGTAGGAGCTCGAGTATTGATTAGTGCGTTGGCATTTTGATGTAGAATTTTAGCAGGAATTCTAATATGGCAGCGGTACAAATATCTTGCAGAAATTAGTAATTTTTCATGTCGTGTGTTGAGACCAATGCATGTTCAGATTTAGTACTAAATGCACCAAAGCTATAACTCGAGTTGGTTTCCATTGAAATATTAGAAATAATTCCTTAAAACATTTCTGCTTATTTTTGTGAAAGGCTGGAGGAGATACGTATCGCCCCCACTACCGTGCTTACAATTTACACAGACCATTACTTTGAGATAATGAGACTACAAATCTCAAAATCAATAAGAACTACAGCATTATTAAAGCTTTCTAGTTTTTTTTTCAACAAAAACTTTCGGATAATTTAATTTTCAGATTAAATTGTTAGAAACCAAAAAAATCAAATTTAAAATTTTATGTATCAAAAGTTCAATTTAAAATATTATTTTAGAAATCCGGAGCAGAAGTGAAGTAGGGACATAAAAGAAGGATTTCGGTGTAAATGTACAGCACAATTGAGAACTAGCCTGAAGCAGAACAAGTTCTTAAGATATCTTCAAACGAATAGAAAAACTAGTTCTTGACATGTTAAAAGGGGACTAACTTTCCCATTAGCCGCAAAGCAATTCCTCACTTTATTTTTCAATCTTACATACAGCAATAGAAGAAACTGAAACATAAAATCAAAACTGTGTTTGTTACCCTCGTCTTATACGTCTATACCTGCATAAAATTTTCACTGAGATGAAAAAGAAAACGAGAAGGGGAATGAAGGAGAGGTGGTGTTTCGGCAGCAGGAGAAATATCTCAACAGTAAAAATCTTTAGAAGGGAGTAGTCCCACTTGAAGGAGAGGACATCACAGAAAGAATGTCAGTCACAGAAGCCATTGCACTCAAAGCAGCTTTAAGAACATCTTGAGAACATCCTGGTTTCACAATCGAACGCACCTGGAAAAGTAGCAGGAGAGGGGGAATCAAATTAAGTTCAAGAATCGATGATGAATTAAAAGGATTCAATTTGAACCCGATGACTATGCTGGGGAAACGCAGTACCTTGTCGAGGTATTCCTGCAATTTCTTGATGCGACCCATGTAATCCTGATCTTCAACACAAAGGCTTACGGCCTTTGCGTCAGCCCCAGGGCCGTCAAATTGAAGGGGTCCTGGGTTTCTATATACATCATCCATTAAAAACTTGGTTGCGTTTTGTCTCAACAACCTGGCAAGCACAACAAACAATGATAAACAGCAAAGCACCAGTAAGTTACCTGCCATAGAGTACAACGAACAAAAGTTGTTTGAAACTGAATAATGAAGACAAAATAGATATTTCAAAGAAATCATTTTTGAGTTATGGGTTAATCAAGCATGAAGCAAAGGGCCACCGAGGTATGACATACTCATAAGCCTTTCCCTTCAAATCAACAGTTGCAGGATGCAGAGCTGGTTTTCCAAGGGTTGAAGCCCCATGGCCACGGCCATAACGCTTAACAGTCATCATAGCCTGGAGATGGAAGTAAAAAACCAGGTGGAAGTTAATTTATTGTTGGATAATCATTCACGCAGTTATGTGTGTATAGCTCAATGAAGAAATGGGAAACCTACGGTTATAGGAGCAGCACCGCACCGCCACTTGTTTACAGGATTTTTCAAATTTGTTACAGTGGCCATATAACCATTCAATCCAGATGCGAGTACGTGATAGCAAATATGACCAAGCACCTGTAATAAAATTATTGTTAATTTCACTTTCTCAACATTTTCGTTGAATAATTAAACATAGGTAAATACATTGACAAATTAAACCAACAAAAGAGGAATCCTGTTTCTCTAGAATTAAACCAAAATTCTGCACTACTTGACAAATTTCAAGATTCAAAAGTAGGTAAATACACAAGCAATCATCATATCAGACAGGAAGGTGACATAATCCAAGAATTGCCCTGCTTTTGCGACTAACACCACTACCATTTGCATGACTTCGCTTTACATCCACCATTACAAAACATAAAGAAATAGTCAAATGTATTTCACGTAAAACTTACATAGGCATAGTCACAATCAAATTTTGATGGTAATGAACCTCGAGCTTGATAACCGAAGAAATGGCATATACCATTGAACTTCTTTCCCCTGTAAGTTCCTTCTTTCTGTACAGACACAAAAAGCATATAAAAATTAACTGCTAGTCTACTAGGCATGATATTTTGGAACAAAACAAACCCATTTTATCTACAAATAAGTGAAATAATAAATAATTCTATTACTTTCTAAGGCCGAAAAGGATTAATTAAAATTTAAGCATCAGAAAGCTTTCATATGGTAAACAATGGTTTTTGAGCAACAAGATATAAGTGAAGTGAGATGGAAATCCCATTTAATTTCCACACATCTACAAGAGACTATAAGAAAGATTTTTAGCCAGATAGTGTCGAATGGCATCAACAATTCATTCAGCCAAATCCTATTCATATAAGAATAACATAAGATCCCTGAGACAGTTCAGTATAGTTGAAAAGCAGGAGTAGACATTCTAAACAAGAAAATTAAGCTGTATACAAATGTACTAAATGTGAAAGAAAAAGACAACAGCCAACCAACATCACAGGGTTTGTTCATTAACATAAACAAATTCTACATTCATGTGTTTGAGGAATGTTTAATTCGGTGATGAAATTATAATAGCATGAAGAAATAATAAAAATATGTAGAGACAGATGCCCAAGGCTCTGAGAATTGATTCAGCAAATATTAGGAAATAAATCATAAAAAAAATGCTGAGACAATTTACCGATCGCTTGTTCATTTCTTCTTCAACCAGATGAGCCAGCAGCTTTTCTGTCTCGATCTATCAACGTAGGAGAACAATATTAACCAAAACAAAATTAAGATACCACTTTGGGAGATATAAAATGAGCAGATTCAATTCACCTGAGATAGTTGAGCAGAGTCATCTGATTCAGGATGAAGAAGAAGCTAACATGATATAAACTTCAATACAAGTAAGATAATGAAGAAATTAATAAGATGAAAAAATCAATCAAAAAAATTGCATGAAGAAGTACCTGTTTCCTTATAAAAGGTGGCAAGAATTCAAACAAGGCAGAAGCCCATGGTGACAGTTGAGCAGAAATATTATCAGCAGAGACACCTTGCTTGAGCAAACCATGAATTTCCTGGGAGGTAAAATATTTCAATGCAGATTCAAGAGAAAATATTCACACTTATCAAGTAAAACCAAACCATACACAACTTAAGCTCTCAACATTTCAAGGCACTTTCTATATGATAGGGTCATCAAGAGGAAAATCGAACATCTAGTTCATCTATATTATCTTCCTTAAGCAGATAATTGGAATCAGGGAGTGAGTAGAAAAAAACATGTCATAATAACAAGTCAAATAACTTTCCATACCTGCAATAGAGCATAAACCTCTGGGATGCTTTCTATTAGCCCCTCCGGCAACAGGATAACACCGTGGTATTTATCTGAAACAAGAACCAGTTAGCAGGCAATGGTGAACTGATAACATTAATGGCGCCTAATGTATAGTACCTTGTTCGCCCCTGGCTTGAACTGCATCACATATTTGTTTTGTAATATCAAAAAGTGTAAGCTTTGATGCAGCCACCTCTTCCCCTAGAATGACCTAAAAAGAATGATCAAAGCTCTATAATGTAAACAGAAAGAAATTTAAACTCATTGCTCTATCAAAATTTCAATCAACATGACACATAAATCAATACAAACCATATTGGGATGGGATTGGAGAGTGCATTCCAAGGCAACATGCGATGCTTTGCGCCCCATTAGCCGAATAAAATAATAATACTGCAAATAAACAGTGAGAACAATAAAAAGGAAAATAAGAAGCTAAAAAGTAAAATAAAAACATTTTTAATATCCTTGTAAGCAAACCGAGTGAAATATTCGAAGATTTTTTTTATAGGTAAAGAAAGAATATTCCATAGTCCTTCCTGATAGAAACCCAAAAAAAGAATGCAGGACATGAATTGAATCATTTACCTTCTCTGCAGAGAGGGCATCAGTGCAGACATTGCTTATCAGCTGTGAATTAACCTGTAACGTCAAAAGGTCATTCAAAATTTCTCTTCGAAGAAAAAAAATTCAAAGAAAGAGGTAACCAATATTATAGAGGTATAAAACTATCTAGCAAGATCACAGTCAATTAAGATAATGTAAAGGGATAACATGCCATGAGCAAAGGAGATTGAAGAAACACTTTTCAGCATACTATCAACTATACTTTAACGAATAGAAATATTTCAAAGATAGAGACAATCCATATTATCTAGGCATAAAACAATCCATCAGGATCACAGACAAATAATATAATGTAAAGGGAACACATGCCATGTGCAAAGGAGATTGAGCAAACACTTTTCAGCATACTATCAACACTTAACACCTCGTTAAATGGATAAATTGTTCAGATCTATGTATTTTGAGCATCTTCGAAACGATAAGAAAATGTTAAAACAATCATATATAACAAAATCCACAAGCTCACATTACCATCACATTGCTGAACACATCAACCTTCAGAGAGAATTGATCAGGTTAAGGTTAAGGTACAATAAATTTGGGAAAGATAAATATAATACCTTACATATTGTATCAAAGCCCACATTTGTCTCAACAAATTGGTTTTTAAGATCTCCATTTAATGTGACAGGAACACCAACCACCTGAAGAATTTTATCACACTTATATCAGAACGGTTAAGAAAAATAAGAAAGCAGGTGAAAGGAACACAGTACAAGATTTATAGAAACATGATGCACCTAGACCACATTTGAAGAGATCTATGACCGTAGAAAAGTGGAAGTAACTAATTAGATAGTAAAACTGGACCAAGCAATTATTTTGATCAAACTATCAAGTGATATACCTTTGTGGGGCACTTTCTTTCTGCAAAAGTCTCGGCAAGTTGGGCAGCATCTGTGTTTGATGTCACTCCTTAGAAAGAAAAAAGGGCTTGTGTCAACAAACCTATAGTACTACATTCTGGATTATTATGGAACCTTAAGAGACAACAAATGAACACCTCCAATGATGGCAAGAGCATCCAACTTCAAAGTCGTGCATGCATTGAGTGCTGCATTGACTTGCTCAGTAGTTCTAATTTGATCTTTTGTTCGTCCCAGCAAGTCATAACCACCTTTGAAAGGTTAAAAAGAAAAAACAATGATGGTAATTTTATCCCGAGGAGAATATAATGCGAGTAGATATATTTTGTTTATGACCCTCGCATACCCTGGTTTTTATAAGTTGCAAGAATATCATCGGTGACCTCTAAAGTTTTCTGTGCAAACAAACCTTCAGAACCACCTGGTAGAACACAAAAAAGGTTCCAACATGAATCAGCTAAAAAAACATATTGCATCATGAAACAAGAAGGAAACATAGAATAACTACTTAGGAAACATAGAATAACTACTTCGATGATTCGGCAGATCAGACAACAGAAAAAATCATTTTCCCGTCAAAAATAAGAAAATTTAAGCTGATAGAGATTAATACATGGTGGTGTCACAAAAAGTATGGAATTCCAGCCCTAAAAGATCTTAGATGGCGAGAAACATCAGTCTAAGGAAAGAAATGAAGCCCCTTACCTAAAAAACCAAGCAAAGTACTTTTGGGGTTGTGAACTTTTAGAGCATCAAGAAGACCCCAAATAATATTATGTCCTCCGGGTGACTGACGACCACAGAAAACCAGTCCAACTCTGAGAGAAGGTACGAAAGAATGGGCTCATGACAATTTTTTCTTAGCAGAAGCAGACAGATGATAACTTTGAATGAATCAAAACATGACAAGCACATGAAGAATAACATAATACAAAAGCACCGCCAATCCCAATGCAGTATACCTGGTAGCAGGATGATCAGTAATTACTTGAGCGTCAGGGACCTTAGCAGTTGCCCTCAAAAAGTGAGCTATAGGTTGACCGTAAGTGTGAGGAAATGACCTACTAATGGTGTGAGAGCCTGAGGGGTCCGCAGCTGTGGTTGCATCACCAAACTCTACACGGACTGTAGTTCCCTGTCCAAGTCACAATAAGATGATAGATGCTGAAAATTAGATAAAGAAATTGGAAGGGTCTACAGATGAGAAAAGTGACAGGTGATATCTGCATAAGGGGATTCAGCTAAAAACGTACACGTAAGGATCAAAATTATATCTGAACTTTCTGCATGCAAATAAAACTGATACAGAAGAATTACTTCAAACTAAGACAGCCACTAGATGGCGCAGGTGGTTTACAAAGCAAAATTACTTTCTATGGGGATCTATGCTTAACACGTAATATGTAGATAGATGATTCATAGTACACTGTTCGCATATGATATGTCCAGATTAAACAGAAGCAAATAATAAATTTCAGATAGACAACTTTGGATGTTTGCTTGTGATGTGTGTGTTTTGAAGGTTATAAAACACGTCCACATAAATTTTTAGCCTAGGTGCAAAAACATACTACAGGCCAGACAGAATCAGCTCTAAGAAGGCAATAATTTAATCTCTGCACCTGAAGTTCCAGATTATCGAGTAAAATAGACCAGAGAGAAACTCGAAAGAAAAACGTTCTCCACCTGGGTTCTACAGAACAAAAAACCCAATCTTGGCCCAAGCATAAAGGCCGAAATCCAAATAATCTGCATTTTAGTGACATGTGTACTTTTTAAACAAACAAAAAAATTTAATTCCCGGAACGATACTGTGCAAAATCAACGACAAGCATGGCATCAAAAGGCAGGAACAAAATAAAGATAAAACAATAGAGGCGATCCAACAATACATCTATTCTCTTCGACGTTACAATTCGTGGAAACACAGTAAAATTCGGACTAGATTCATTCCCCAGCGCATGCATAAAAATCTCCGCCAACTCCGAAATCAATCCTCCAAAAAAAAAAAACAAACTTGTTTTGCAAAAATTCCAATTATTAAAAAAAAACTGAAATGTAGCATTTGCAGTGCAAGAATCGGTGATACCTCAACCCAAAAAAATTAATTAATTCATTAAAAAAGCACGCAAGCACGCACACACAGCTAAAGATATAATTAAGACCTGAAGGCAGGGAGGTAGCTCGGGGCGATACTTAGATCGAAGCTTTTGCAGATCGGAGAGTTCTCTCTCGATTCCGAAATCTGAATCCATTTGCTCTCTTTCTTTCTTTCTTGCGTCGCAACATACACTCACCAAACCTACTGATAAAATTGGCACTACTATGTTATATGTATATACATATATACATGTGTATTATTTTATTTTATTAAGGAAAAAAACGAAGGGCGATACTACCAAGTACCATTTATAGTGTGTTTGGTAACAGGATTTGAGAGAATTTCGTGGGATTTGAAATTAGATTTAGAATTGGATTTGGAAATTCAAGTATTTGAAATTTCATTTGGTGTTTGGTTTAAAATTTAAAAATGATATTTACAAATTCATTTCTTGTTTCGAGAAAAAAAAAGATTCAAATTTGGAATTTTAAAATTTTATTAAACTACCCTTAGAAATCATATAAACATAACTAACTAAAAAAAGTTTAGAAATTAATATTTCTTCTCTATTATTTGTATTTGTAAATTCAAAAATTAATTATTATTTATTAATCATGGTGCACATAAAATAATAATTAAAAAACCATCAAACAACTTCAAACTTTAACATGAAATTAATTATTAAACGTAAAAAGAGGCTTCGATAATTACTATAATTTTTATTATATTAATCAATAAATAACACAAGAAACTTATAAAATTTAAACGAAATCTTTCAACTTATAAAAAAAATTTAAAAGGAAAAAAAGTCTAATCATTTAGAAACTTTTGGTGGAGAATGATGTGTCGGATAAAAAAGTAATTTAATGTTTTTAAAATCCAAATCCCACCAAATCTTATTTTGATGGGATTTAGAAATACTTGTTGAAATCCTATGAAATCCCATGAAATCCTAAGCAAATCCGAATCCTTTTTTTTTTAACATCTTGCCAAACAGTAAAAATAGGATTTTGAAATCTAAATCCCATGAAATCTTCCCAAATCCTGGTTGTCAAACACAATGTTACCAAACCACGAGCGAAAATTGATTTTAGAATTTAGGGAGTTTGTGTTGTCCCTTCGGATCGGCTAATTTAAAAAATAGGAGTGAGACAGAAAGTATTTCAAAAAACAAAGACTCTAAGGGGGTGTATTCAACGTGGGAAATTTATTGACTTTTAATGACTTTTGTAGATTTTAAAAATCTAGAGATATTCAATCAAGATTTTTGCAAACTCTATAAAAGTCTTGTGGTATTCAAAATAGACTTTCATGGAGTTTTAAAAAGTCAAGTGGTATTCAACATTGACTTTTATAAACTCTATAAAAGTCTACAGGTATTCAAATTTTCCATGCACTTTTAATAACTCAATGGAATTCATTGAAATACAAACATTAAAGCCTAAGGTACAACTACAAATTGTAAAAATTTGTATTTGGTTCACCCCAAAGATTTGAATGGATTTTTAAAACTTCTAACTCTCTCTCTGTCGCTTCACATCACATATCTTCATATCTTCTCTCATCTCATCTATTTCTATTACTCTCTCAAATTTTCGAAGTGTATCTCTATATATATTTTCATCTTTCTTTTTCAAATTTTTCATTTTTTGGCTGATTGTTCATTTAATAATTTTTTTATTTTAATAACACAGGGAAATTTTGAATTATAGAATTGATTTTGTGATTTTTAATTTATGATTTATACAAATTAATGTAATATTCAATAATAATAAAAGATGATCAAAAAAATGTTGTTTAATTCTTAATAATTGAATAGTTTCGTAACAACAATGATTTTTTAAATTCATTTTCGTATTTTTAATTAATATGTAAGCTATGATATTTTTATACAAAATTATATTCACACAATAATAAATAATATTATTTTTACATTTATATTATCAATTTAAAAATAAGATTACATGTTAATCAATTGATGTATTTTAAAAAATTTACAAACATGCATATAAACCCACATATATATACATGTAAGGATTAAACGATTTAACTTTTAAATAAGTAAATTTATTTATTAATATAAATATTAAAAATAATTTCAAATTGAATATGTTATATATGTCAATTAATTATTGGTTCAAAGAAATTAATAAAAAATCACATATTATAGTTAAGTACAAAATTTATAAAATTCTATAAAAAAAATCTACAAAAGTCTATAAAAATCTTGCAAAAAAGTCTACATAAATCCACATAAATCTGTTCATAAATCTGTGAGATTCCATAAAAGTCAATAAAAATTTATCAAATCCATAAAAATCTATCATTTAAAAAAGTCATTAAAAGTCATCAAAACTCTGAATTGAATACACCCCACTAAAGGGGTGTTTTGGTCATAGACTTTTAATGACTTTTATGGAGTTTAAAAGTCTAAATGTATTCAAACTAATCTTTTATATACTCCATAAAAGTTTAGTGGTATTCAATGTAAACTTTTTACATTGTAAAATTTTAAAAAGTCATGTGGTATTCAAACTTGAATTTTAAAAACTTTACAAAAGTCTATAGGTATTCAAAATGTCAATAGACTTTTAATGACTCTATGGAATTCTATTAAGTACAACAATAAAATGTCAACAAAATCTTTGATTCAACCTAAAGATTTGGATGTACATTTAATACAAAATTTCGTTCTTTTCTCATCTATTTATTTTTCCTTTTATTTGTACTTTTAAAAACTAAAATTTAATTTTTTTTATTAATTATTATATAACATTTTATTTTTAATTATTTTCTTTAATTTTAGTTAATATATCTTAAATTATTGTATAAGCAAATTCATATCGATATTATACCAAAATTTTCGGTATATAAAACCAAAAAAACCTTACATTTTAAAAAAAAAATTATAATTTATTGTTTTAAAATATTATATATTTTAAACTTTTTGTATATTTTTCCGGTATTTCGGTACATACCAAAATTTTCAAATTGGATATCGTTACCGTACCGAAAAATTCGGTATTGTTACGGTACCGTACCGAAATCTTCGTTATACTTAAAATTCGATAAATTCAATATTTTTTTGTTACGGTAATCTCGGTATCGAAAATTCTGTATTTTTTCCCACCCCTAACAGGGCTTGTATTGGCATGTGCTATATTACACAATTTTCTTTGAAAGAAGTGTCAATTTGATGAATTTCAAATTGAACTAGATAATGAAGTTCAATTGTCTTCATCAGCATAAGTTTATGAAGGTGACGACTTTGATCAGTTATTTAATACTCAAAAACAACAACGAGCAAATGCTAATGCATGGAGGGATATCATAACCAATGGAATGTAACACGATATTGATCAAATTGTTAGTAATGATTAGATTTTTTTATAAAAGACTACTCATTATTTTGAGTGTTCTTTTAATAAAATTTTATTATGAACTTATAAAAATATTGTTCATTAATATGTTGAATTGACATAAAGAATTAAAATTTTGATTTCAATAATTTGGATAGTTCATTTGTCGTTTTTCACAAATTAAATTGATTTAACATTTAAGTAAGTAAAATTCATTTACATTCATAAATAAAAATACTAATTTAAAATTGAAGAGGTTATCTATGTCCAATAATTATTTTAAAAAAATTAATAAAAATAAATCGCAATTATAAACTACAAAATTCACATAATTCTATGAAAAAATTTACAAAAGTCTACAAAAATCTTGAAAAAAGTCTATAAGAGTCTATGAAATTTGTTTTACAATTCTATTAGATTCCATAAAAGTCAATAAAAATCCATCAACTCCACAAAAGTCCATTATTTAAAAAAAGTCATTAAAAGTCTTTGAAAGTATAAAATGAATACACCCTCCTAACTTTTTTTTAAGAAACAAGGAGTTAACTCCTGATTATTATATTAGCCGTAATTAAACTTTTAACTTAATCAATTAATTGTCCTCTTCTTTTTCTTCTCGGTCGAAACAAATATTCCCCAATTAAAATTTACGAGCCATCTATCCTTTCACCCAGAAAAATTGATCGATCAAAATTAAGTTTTGTCGATCAAAAAGACTTTTCTTGATCGACCAAGAAGAAATTTCTTCTTGGTGGACCAACATTTTGTCCACCAAGAAGAAAAAGAAATTTCTTCTTGGTGGACCAACTTGGTCGACCAACAAAATTTTGGGTCGAACAATAAAATTTTGGGTTGATCCAAAAGACTGGAATTTTGGGTCTACTCAAAAGGCTGGAACTTTGGGTCGACCCAAGTTGGTAGATAAATGTTACTTTGTCGACCCAAGTTAAATATGTGTTTCATATGTTAAATCATGTAATATTATGTAATAAAATTATGATTCATATGTTAAAATATGTAAATATAGTTGTGAAATTATAATCCATATGTTAAAACATGTAATTCATTGAAATTGTTATTCATATATTAAAACATGTGTGGGGACCCGGACGCTAATCATGTTCTTAATCATCATTGGAACTAATTAAAACAATTATAATAAACAGGGTCTAAATTTTTTTTTAAAATAATGCGGAACGTAGTGACATAAAACATATACATCTCATTATATAAAAGTACTAGTCATGTACCACATACATTTATTCAACTAACTAAGGTTTAACATCTAATGTCAAGTGTCCAAACCCTATCTCTAATCCAAGTCCGGAGCCTCCAATTTAATCACGATCTCTCCTCATCTCCTGGACCCTGAACATGTCCCACCTGTTGTCAAGTACACATACAAACAAGACAACATCCGGATAATTCTGGTGAGAATATAATCCCAGTATAAATCAACGAAACATGCAATCATATGATAAACATAAAAGCATGGACATCTAACAGCAATTATATATCAAAAGCTGAAACATAATCAATATCAAACTGTCGACAATGCTCGTGACTCCACGACTCAGACTAGACTCAATCATAGCCTAGGGATCCCGGTTTCCAGACATTGGCATTCCATATCAACCAACAGTAATAGAATAGACTCCAATTCTATCCACGTCAATATAGCATCGATCACCAATAATAGAAGAAGCTCCACATCGGTATAGTATCGATCACCAGTAATAGAAGAAACTCCGATTCTATCCACATCGATCAACAATAATAAAAGAAGTTATAATTCTATCCACATCGATACAGTACCGATCACCAGTAATAGAAGGATCTATAATTCTATCCACATCGATAGCCAATTATCCAGTGACAGACTATGGCACTACCGCCAATACACTATCTCATGACATCGTGCAATGTGCCCGTGGCGATCCCACCACTAACAGGCACTTCTGTCATAAGATTACTCTTCTAATACCTGCTATCTATAAATCAAGAGAACAAGTACATCAATCAAATTAATGCAAATATCAATGCAATAAAATAAAGTATGTGATTTAGGGAAACTCAAGTCTAAACCGACTCAAGTCGATCTCCCAATACACATTGACTTATACTTTTCGTTCGTAGTCTCAGTCTGAAGCAATATTAGTTCTTAACTCAAGACTGTCTCTGTAAATCTGAATGACATATCGAGAATACTAATATCAATATTCCATTCTCAATTCAACACTGAATCTGATTAATCTGAATTTAATTCAATTCAACAGCATAATGACACAATCTCGATATTCCCGTCAATACCAAATCAACAGATATCAATTACAAATCATAACCCATATCTGGTACAGTCCATAATCAATCCATAATCCAAATCTGTCCCATTTCCAATCAATATAATCATAAATTCATAACAATTCCATAATCAGTCTGTTCTTCGATCTAACTTCGATTCTATGATGTCTAACATATCATGAACATCATATATGAATCATATCAAATTCCTACAACATCATATTTTCAAATGATACCAAAACTCAATAAAACTTACGTCCAGTTGTAGCTCGTAGCAAGAGGAGTACAGTACTGTGTACGGAATCAAATTATGATAGACGGATCTTGCAAAATCGCAATTTAAATCAAAATAAAGTCTCGTGGGATTTCCTAGAATTCTTCTCGTTTCCTTGGCTGAAATCGTTTGTGAAGGAATGAATATTTTATATCAATTTGCATGGTGAGGAAAAGTGTCCCACTCAATTCCATTAATTGCCTTTTAGCCCCTGAAATCTTTACTATTTGCAATTTGGTCCTCACAACTCTTTTTAATTCAATTTCAATCCTATGAAATTGTATAACCATGGAATATGACTCAACATTCCCAAAATTCATAAATTAAATAATCTCGGATTAAGATAATAAAATCTCGGGCCTTACAATTCTCCCCCTCTGAGACATGATTTCGTCCTCGAAATCTCAAGCAATCATATCACAGGCAATCAAATCAGAAAATAACAGAAACTGAAATAAATACTCATATCAGAGAAATAAGTCTGGGAATTCCTGTCTCATGTCTGATTCAGTCACCCAAGTAGCTTTTTCAATGCCATGACGAGTCCATTGAATTTTCACAAGAGGGATCGTCTTTGTTCTGAGCTGTTTTTCTTTACGATCGATAATCCGAATCGGTTTTCGACATAACTCAAAGATTCATCAAGTTCGGCCTCGTCTGGTTGAACAACATGTGAATCATCAGGGAGATACTTCAGCAGCATCGATACATGAAAGATATCATGTATTCCCGATAACGAAGGCGTCAATACTAGTCGATAGGCACGATCTCCTATCTTTTCAAGAATCTCATAAGGACCGACGTATCGTGGAGACAACTTCCCTTTCTTCCCAAATCGGACAACACCCCTGAAAGGAGAGATCTTCAGGAACACTTGATCTCCTGCCTCAAATACCAACGGTCGTCGTCGAAGGTTGGCATATTTGGCTTGTCTGTCCTGGGCTGCCTTCATTTTCTTCTCGATAAGCTTCACTTTTTCAATCATATCTCTGATCATATCAGGTCCAGTCTCCGGAACTTCAGAGATATCATCCCAATATAATGGAGATCTGCATTTCTTTCCGTACAACGCTTCAAATAAGGCCATCTCAATACTCGTCTGATAGCTGTTGTTGTACAAAAAATCGCAAAGTGGCAATGCATCTTGCCAGCTAGTGCTAAAATCAAGCACTACAGCTCTCAGCATATCTTCCAATGTAATCGTTCGTTCTGACTGTCCGTCAGTCTGAGAATGATATGTGGTACTTAGATGTAACTTCGTACCGAGAGCTTGTTGCAGACTCTGCCAGAAGTGCGAAGTAAACCGAGGATCACGGTCGGAGACAATCGACTTCGGCACTCCGTGCAGTCTAAAAACTTTTTTGACATAGATATCTGCCATTTGATCAAATCTGTACGTCATCTTTTATGGAATAAAACATGCGGATTTGGTCAATCTGTCAATCACGACCCAAATCGCATCACAGCCTCGGGAGGAACGTGGTAACTGTGTCACAAAATCCATGGAAATGTGATCCCATTTCAATTCAGGAATGGACAAATTCTGCAACAATCCTCCTGGCTTCTTCCTTTCAGCTTTCACCTGTTGGTAATTCAGACACTTGGCTACAAATTTAGTAACATCAGATCTCATTTGTTTCCACCAATACTGTGTCTTTAAATCATTGTACATTTTCCTGCCACCAGGATGAATGCTAAAACGACTGTTGTGCGCTTCTGACAGTATTCGCTGTCTTAATTCCGAAACATTCGGCACAACAAGACGATTATTCACATACAAAATACCATTTTGCATCTGATATTCCGATCGATGTCCCGCTTTAACCATAGCAATCGACTTCTGTATATTCTGATCACCTTTCTGAGCTGCTTTAATTTTCAAAATCAGCTCTGGTTCAGCTTTAATAGTATATAATCTCAGAGACTGGCAATCTGTTTCAAAAGCTAATCCAGACAAACAGCAGTCTTCTATCAAATTCGAGACACCTATCTTCGATACGGATAAAGAACATACCTTTCGACTCAGTGCATCGGCTGCTGCATTAGATTTTCCTGGATAGTATTTGATTTCACAATCGAAGTCTTTCAGTAAATTCAGCCATCTCCGCTGCCTCATATTCAATTCGGATTGCGAAAACAGATATTTCAAGCTTTTATGATCAGAATAAATTTCGAATTTCTCACCGTAGAGGTAATGTCGCCATATCTTCAAGGCAAAGACTATGGCTGCCAATTCAAGATCATGAATTGGATAACGAGATTCATGTGGTTTTAGTTGTCTCGAGGCATAAACGATAACATGTCCTCGCTGCATCAACACACAGCCCAATCCTCGGTGAGATGCATCACAATAAACAACAAAGTCATCAGTACCTGAAGAAATCGTCAGCACAGGAGCACTGGTCAATCTTTTCTTCAATTCGAGAAAACTGGTCTCACATTCCTCAGACCAAACAAATGGAGCATTCTTCTGAGTCAACTGTGTAATCGGTTGGGCAATACTCGAAAAATCTTTAATGAATCGGCGATAATAACCTGCATGTAATGTCTGAAGTAAATATCACAAGTTGTTGATTTAGTAATGTGAGATTACTAAATAATTAATGAATTTTAAAGAATGAAATATGACATATCTTGATCATATGAAGTCCAAATGATTTGAAATTTGGATATACCGTAGAAAACTCAAAGATATAGAAGTTTCATGTTTTGAGTTTTGGAAAATTTGATCGTTTGACTGGTTCAAGGGATATACCGATGTTAAAATGTTAAATATTATATATTATATTATATTATATTATTTTATTAATATAATATAATATAATATTTAAAAAAAATTTAAAAAAAAAATGCATTGAGTCGAATGAATTCCCCCGAACTCGGCAAGGAGACAGACGTGAGGTGAGAGGTGAGAGGAAAATAGAATTTCGATTTTATTTTCGATCGTGCGACTTATCAGTTTATCCAATTGACGAACCGACTTCAGTTCTGGAATCGTTGACACGAGGTCTTCGATTTGAGGTATAAATTTTATAGTTTTGGTGATATTTGAAATTCGTCGATTTCTGGAATAAATCCGTTAAATTGTCAAATCATACAGAAATTGAATATTGTTGAATAGTGTATGGTTTTAACGAAGTAGAGAAGATTATTGTGTTGTTGTTTTGAATTATTCCTAATTTATTTTAATTAGGGATTTTTAATGTTTGGATTGAGATTGAAGAGTTTTGTCAGTTGTTATTAATTCTGATTATATATTCGGAGTCTACGAAGTATAGGCTACACGTTGATATAAAGTTTTCGCAATTTGACGGATGTTGTAAAATAGTCTATTATTTGAAGTT
This sequence comes from Primulina eburnea, assembly GCF_022965805.1. Taxonomy (NCBI): domain Eukaryota; kingdom Viridiplantae; phylum Streptophyta; class Magnoliopsida; order Lamiales; family Gesneriaceae; genus Primulina; species Primulina eburnea. The sequence goes on along the minus strand of NC_133103.1, from coordinate 26,287,349 downwards.
AATTAATTAGGGTGTATTTAATGGTAGTATTGTGAATTAAATACACCAGATTATTAAATTGTTGAACAATACGAATTTATAATCGAGTTTTATATTTTGTTGAATTAATTGTTGTTGGGCTATTTGATGTTGTATATTGAGGCTGTTATGATTGTGTTGATACGGTGACAATGATCTGATATTGTTGTTGAATTATTTAGATACATCACAAGCCTCGGGATCAAAGAAATAGCCAGATTTTATATATACTCGATTATCAGGTACGTGTTGACGTACGAGCATATGTTGTTATTGTTTAGTATTGATGAATACTATTGCGTTGAACGATGATAAATCACCGGAAATGGGTGATTTGATATTATATTTGTTGTTGTTTATTATTGTTGATATTGTTGACTATCGTTGTTGGGAGACGTCTTGTTGATGTTGTCACGTTGATGTTGTTCGTTCAACGATATTGCTGTCGCCGGAGTTGGGATGCGACGTATCGTTGATGTTATTCGTTCGACGATATTGCTGTCTCCGGTGTTGGGGTGCGACGTATCGTCGATGTTGTTGTTCGTTCAACGATATTGCTGTCTCCGGAGTTGGGGTGCGACGTAACGTTGATGTTATTCGTTCGACGATATTGCTGTCGCCGGTGTTGAGGTGCGACGTATCGTCGATGTTGTTGTTCGTTCGACGATATTGCTGTCGCCGGAGTTGGGGTGCAACGTATCGTCGATGTTATTGTTGCAGTGTGATGTTGTTGAGATTGTTGATGGCTGATTGTCCAGAAACGGCAAAGGGGGTATTTCTGTTATCATTTCAGTTATATCTTATGTTGTTGTTAATATAACTGTTATGTATTACGATGATGATTGTTGTATATGCTCACCCTTTGGGGGCTGTTTCTGTTGGGCAGGTTACAAGACTATGCATGAGACAGGATGGTGGTGAAGGACTAGGTGTGTCTAGTCAAACGGTCTTGTAGTTGATAGTAGATAGAGACAGTATAGCTTATTGTCTTATTTGAGTTGTATGTGTGTATTTATTATACTGTTTCTGCTGCATTGACGTAGATAGTGTGGTGATTGCACTATTTTTGTCGTATATGCATTATATTATAACGTCGTTGAAAAGAAATTTTTTATGCATATGACGTCACATGTTGCATGATTACGTGGCGAGATTTGGGGCGCCACATTTGGTGGTATCAAAGTATATGATATATGTCTGGGATGGTTAGGAGTTGGGTTTGTGATGAGAGAGTTAGATGACGATATTATCTGCGTGTGTCTGTGCATTTGACTTGTTATTGATGATTTCTCGATGGGATTGATTGTTCTTTAGTTGCGTGTGCTTTCGTGCGAAAGTTGTGATGATGATTACTGGATTGTAATTGTTAAATGTTATGATTAACAATTTGATTTCCAGTGATGGCAGCTAGAGAACAGGTACATCCACACGAGGAAACAGACGAGGTTGACAGTGGGTTTGGGCAGATGAATCCATTGCCACCTCCTCCTATGGGACAGGCACCTGCAGATCAGCCTTTACTGCCTGGTGAGTTGACTTTGGCACAGTTTAGCAGTTATCTTCCACCGAGATTTGATAGTTCTGAGACGGGTGAGCGAGCAGAGGAGTGGAATAAGAGGATAGAGCAGATTTTTGTGACCGCTCCGTGTGCTAGGTCTGCTTGGTTACGATTGGCTACATTTCAGCTTTCGAGGAATGTACTATTGTGGTGGCAGACGACTGAGGCCGGATTGAGAGCTCAGGGCCGTACTGTTGATTGGGATGTGTTTCGCTCTCGTTTTCTTGATAAATATTTTTCTATAGCAGCCAGACAGAAGAAAGAGAAAGAATTTGAGGATTTGAGATAGGGTAGTATGTATGTTGCTGAGTATGAGACTCGATATTCTGCATTGTTGAAATATGTGCCACATGTTGCTACGAATGTTCATGCGAAGATGAGGCATTTCTTGAAAGGGTTGAAGTTGGAGTTATTTGATCGTGTGCAATAAAATAACCCGGTATCATTTGAGGATGCAGTGACGAGGGCTGAGATGGCTGAGTTGGTTATGCAGGAGTATGGGGCTCAGGGACGATTATCAGAGCCGACTAGGGAGTCATTGCAACCGCAGGGACAGTCTTTTAAATCTCATAGAGGTTCATCTTCTTCTTCAGCATCATCTGGGAAGCGTCGATTTGATTCACGACTTGTTGATAGTCGTGGGGGCAGTTCTCAGTCTGTTCAGGGGCAGAGAGGAGAGTCCAGAGCAGTGAGATGTTTTCGTTGTGGGGGACATCATCTGATCAAACAGTGTACACAGACCGAGATCACCTGTTTTGAGTGTGGCGGTGTGGGCCATATAGCCAGACAGTGTCCTAGACGTGAGGGACAGTGAGAGCCCAGTAGTGATAGATGTAGATCCTCAGGGAGAGGAGGACGACAGCCTCAGCAGTCTACACCGCGACCTTCTGGAGGACAGCCACGTATGCAGGGAGCTGGTCCGCCTCAGGCACAGGTGTATGCTTTGACCCGGGAGCAGGCAGAGGAGGCACGAGAGGAGATGATAGCGGGTAAGTGTTATTTATGTTCTTATCCTGCTTATATTCTTATTAATACTGGTGCCTCGCATACATTTATATCGAAGAGGTTTGTGGTTGAGCATCATATGCGCTCGTCTCCATTGTCTATGCCTCTTTCTGTTTCGACACCTTCTGGAGTTGATATATCAGTTGTATCTATGATATCAGATGGTATTATTTCTTATGAGAGCTATGAGCTGAGATCTGATATGATTATTCTAGAGATGACTGATTTTGATTGTATTGTGGGAATTAATGTGCTGAGGAGATATGGTGCGACGGTTGATTGTTATCAGCGGGTAGTATACTTTTATACCGATGATAAAGAGCGTTGGACTTTTTATGGGAAAGGTTCTCGTCCCCGTGTTCCGTTGGTATCTGCTATTCGGATGTCTCGGTTATTGGAGCATGGACATGAGGGTTATATTATTTATGATGTAGATGTGATAGAGAAGAAGAAGGATGTGGGAATAGAGGAGATACCTATAGTTGCCGAGTTTGCTGATGTATTTCCTGTTGAGATTCCAGGCTTCCCACCAGCTCGTGAGGTGGAGTTTGGGATCGAGTTGATGCTAGGTACTTCCCCTATTTCTCGTACTCCTTACAGAATGGCACCAGCAGAGTTGAGAGAGTTGAAAGCCCAGTTGCAGGACTTGCTGGACAAGGGATACATTCGCCCTAGTGTATCGCCTTGGGGTGCACCAGTCTTATTTGTGAGAAAGAAAGACGGAACGATGCGACTTTGTATTGACTATCGGCAGCTGAATAAGGTAAAGATTAAGAATAAATATCCCCTCCCTCGTATTGATGATTTGTTTGATCAGTTACAGGGAACCTCAGCATATTCGAAGATTGATTTGAGGTCAGGATATCATCAGATACGAGTTAGAGAGGAGGATATTCAGAAGATAGCATTCAGGACCAGATATGGGCATTATGAGTTTTTAGTTATGCCGTTTGGGTTGACGAATGCTCCAGTTGTGTTCATGAGTTTGATGAATAGGGTATTTCAGCCTTATCTCGACCGGTTTGTTATTGTGTTCATTGATGATATATTGATATATTCCAGGAGTGAGGCTGAGCATGCAAGGCACTTGCGTTCAGTGTTACAGGTGTTGCGAGATAGACAGTTGTATGCCAAACTCAGTAAGTGTGAGTTTTGGTTGGATCGAGTGGTCTTCTTGGGTCATGTTATATCGAGAGATGGGATTTCTGTTGATCCAACGAAAGTCGAAGCAGTGTTACAGTGGTCTGCACCTACATCTGTACCAGAGATCCGTAGTTTATTGGGTTTAGCAGGTTATTATCGTCGATTTATCGAGGGATTTTCAAAGATTGCTAGGCCTTTGACACAGTTGACTCAGAAAGGTGTGCGATTTCAGTGGTCTGAAGCATGTGAGAGGAGTTTTCAGGAATTGAAGCACCGACTGACGACTGCACCGGTGTTATCAATTCCTACAGAAAATGAGAGGTTTGTTGTTTATACTAATGCATCATTACATGGTTTGGGATGTGTTTTGATGCAGGATCGACATGTTGTGGCATATGCCTCGAGACAGCTGAAACCACACGAAATAAGGTACCCTGTGCATGACTTGGAGTTGGCAGCCATTATCTTTGCGTTGAAGATATGGCGACACTATTTATATGGTACCTCGTTTACGATTTATACTGATCATAAGAGCTTGAGATTTCTGTTTACACAGACAGAGTTGAATATGAGACAGAGACGGTGGCTAGATTTGCTGAAGGATTATGATTGTGCGATTGAATATCATCCTGGTCGAGCCAATCTTACAGCTGATGCATTGAGTCGTAAAGTGAGTTGTACTGCAGAGGATGTGAGTCGTTTATCAGCTATGATGATGTCTTGTTGTTCATTGGGATATGATTTTGATATCTCGACGACTCCTATCCAAGTATCTACCTTATTAGCTGAACCTAATATATATGGTTGTATTCGTGATGCACAGATGACAGACGAGAGAGTTCAGCAATGGAAGGAGTTAGTTTCTCAGAAACAAGATACTCGTTTTAGAGTCGCTGATGATGGCAGTTTGAGGATAAATGATAGATGGGTAGTTCCTGATATATCTGAGTTGCGTCAGGGTCTGTTGCGGCGTGCACATTGTAGTCGATATTCTATCCACCCTGGTGGCAAGAAGATGTATAAGGATCTACGCTCTCAGTTTTGGTGGAAGGGAATGAAACGTGATGTGATTGATTTTGTATGTCGATGTCTCAATTTTCAACAAATCAAAGCTGAGAGGAGAAGGCCAGGAGGTGAGTTGAGGAGTTTAGAAGTACCGACTTGGAAATGGGAGCACATATCGATGGATTTTGTTACTCATTTGCCAAGAAGTACTGGAACTATTGATGTTATTTGGGTGATTGTTGATCGATTGACGAAAGTTGCACATCTTATACCTTATAGCATGAGTAGTACGTACTTGATGATGGCACAGTTGTATATACGAGAGATTGTACGACTGCATGGGATTCCCGTGTCTATTATATCTGATAGAGATCCTCGATTTACTTCTCATTTTTGGGAAGGACTGCAGACTGCGATGGGGACAGAGTTGAGATTGAGTACAGCTTATCATCCTCAGACAGATGGTCAGACTGAGCGTACTATTCAGACGCTGGAGGATATGTTGCGTGCTTATGTTATGGATTTTAAATCTTCTTGGCAGTCATCTATTCCATTGGTAGAGTTTGCGTATAACAATAGTTATCAGAGTAGTATTCAGATGGCTCCATTCGAGGCATTGTATGGGAGACGTTGTAGATCTCCGTTATACTGGGATGATGTTGATCGAGCTGCAGTCACAGGTCCTGATATGATTTATGAGATGCAACAGAAAGTAAAGTTGATACAGCAGCGATTGAAAGCAGCTCAAGACAGACATGCCGCCTATGCAAATAAAAGACGAAGACCCTTAGAGTTTCAGCAGGGCGATCGAGTATTTTTGAAAGTGTCTCCATTTCGTGGCACTGTGCGATTTGGTATGAAAGGAAAGTTGGCACCGAGGTATGTTGGCCCGTATGAGATATTGCAGCGGGTAGGCACTTTGGCTTACCGATCGGCTCTACCTCCATCTTTATCTGGTATTCATGATGTATTTCATGTGTCGATGTTGGGGAAGTATGAGCCGGATCCTTCACATGTATTAGATATTTCTGAGGTTCAGTTAGATCATGATGTGTCTTATGTTGAGAGACCAGTTTGTATTTTGGATCGATCTGAACGGAAGCTTCGTAGTAAGCTTATACCGATGGTGAAGGTTCAGTGGGAGCATAGAGGTGTCGAAGAGGTCACTTAGGAGACAGAGCGGCATATGAGGGAGCTCTACCCCTACTTATTCTGATGGTATGACATATCTTTATTTATGCATGTTATTACTGTTGTTGATTAATTTCGGGGTCGAAATTCATTTAAGGGGGGTAGAAATGTAATGTCTGAAGTAAATATCACAAGTTGTTGATTTAGTAATGTGAGATTACTAAATAATTAATGAATTTTAAAGAATGAAATATGACATATCTTGATCATATGAAGTCCAAATGATTTGAAATTTGGATATACCGTAGAAAACTCAAAGATATAGAAGTTTCATGTTTTGAGTTTTGGAAAATTTGATCGTTTGACTGGTTCAAGGGATATACCGATGTTAAAATGTTAAATATTATATATTATATTATATTATATTATATTATATTATTAATATAATATAATATAATATAATATTTTAAAAAAATTAAAAAAAAAAAGAAATGCATTAGTCGGTGGAATTCATTCAAAAATGAATTCCACCGAACTCGGCAAGGAGACAGACGTGAGGTGAGAGGTGAGAGGAAAATAGAATTTCGATTTTATTTTCGATCGTGCGACTTATCAGTTTATCCAATTGACGAACCGACTTCAGTTCTGGAATCGTTGACACCAGGTCTTTGATTTGAGGTATAAATTTTATAGTTTTGGTGATATTTGAAATTCTTCGATTTCTGGAATAAATCCGATAAATTATCAAATCATACAGAAATTGAAGATTGTTGAATAGTGTATGGTTTTAACGAAGTAGAGAAGATTATTGTGTTGTTGTTTTGAATTATTCCTAATTTATTTTAATTAGGGATTTTTAATGTTTGGATTGAGATTGAAGAGTTGTTTGTCAGTTGTTATTAATTCTGATTATATATTCGGAGTCTACGAAGTATAGGCTACACGTTGATATAAAGTTTTCGCAATTTGCCGGATGTTGTAAAATAGTCTATTATTTGAAGTTAATTAATTAGGGTGTATTTGATGGTAGTATTGTGAATTAAATACACCGGATTATTAAATTGTTGAACAATACAAATTTATAATCGAGTTTTATATTTTGTTGAATTAATTGTTATTGGGCTATTTAATGTTGTATATTGAGGCTGTTATGATTGTGTTGATACGGTAACAATGATCTGATATTGTTGTTGAATTATTTAGATACATCACAAGCCTCGGGATCAAAGAAATAGCCAGATTTTATATATACTCGATTATCAGGTACGTGTTGACGTACGAGCATATGTTGTTATTGTTTAGTATTGATGAATACTATTGCGTTGAACGATGATAAATCACCGGAATTGGGTGATTTGATATTATATTTGTTGTTGATTAGTATTGTTGATATTGTTGACTATCGTTGTTGGGAGACGTCTCGTTGATATTGTCACGTTGATGTTGTTCGTTCAACGATATTGCTGTCGCAGGAGTTGGGGTGCGACGTATCGTTGATGTTATTCGTTCGACGATATTGCTGTCTCCGGTGTTGTGGTGCGACGTATCGTCGATGTTGTTGTTCGTTCAACGATATTGCTGTCGCCGGAGTTGGGGTGCGACGTATCGTTGATGTTATTCGTTCGATGATATTGCTGTCGCTGGTGTTGGGGTGCGACGTATCGTCGATGTTGTTGTCCGTTCGACGATATTGCTGTCGCCGGAGTTGGGGTGCGACGTATCGTCGATGTTATTGTTGCAGTGTGATGTTGTTGAGATTGTTGATGGCTGATTGTCCAGAAATGGCAAAGAGGGTATTTCTGTTATCATTTCAGTTATATCTTATGTTGTTGTTAATATAACTGTTATGTATTACGATGATGATTGTTGTATATGCTCACCCTTTGGGGGCTGTTTCTGTTAGGCAGGTTACAGGACTATGCGTGAGACATGATAGTGGTGAAGGACTAGGTGTGTCTAGTCAAACAGTCCTGTAGTTGACAGTAGATAGAGACAGTATAGCTTATTGTCTTATTTGAGTTGTATGTGTGTATTTATTATACTGTTTCTGCTGCATTGACGTAGATAGTGTGGTGATTGCACTATTTTTGTCGTATATGCATTATATTATTACGTCGTTGAAAAGAATTTTTTTATGCATATGACGTCACATGTTGCATGATTACGTGGCGAGATTTGGGGCGCCACACTGCCAAACCCATAAAGCTGCGTATTTATGGTACAGATGTCGGTCTCGGCCAAGAAATCACTGCCTCAACCTACTGGGATCAACTGATATCCCGTCTCCAGATATAATATGACCCAGAAATACTACCTGTTTCAACCAGAACTCGCATTTCGACAATTTAGCATACAGTTTCTCCGTCCTCAAATTTCTCAACACAGTCCTCAGATGATCAACATGCTCAATCATATTCTTTGAATAAATCAGTATATCATCAATGAATATGATAACAAAAGCATCCAAATATTTCTGATAAATACCGCCGGTGCATTCGTTAACCCAAAAGGCATGACAATAAACTCATAATGTCCATACCTGGTTCTGAATGCTGTCTTTGAGATATCAGAATCCCTGACTCTCAGTTGATGGTATCTAGATCTCAGATCGATCTTGAAATATACTGAAGAACCCTGCAACTGATCAAACAAATCATCAATACGAGGCAATGGATATTTATTCTTTACTGTTGCCTTGTTCAGCTGCCGGTAGTCGATACAAAGTCTCATCGACCCATCTTTCTTCCTCACGAACAGTACGGGAGCACCCCAAGGAGATACACTAGGTCTGATATACCCCTTGGCCAGTAATCTTCCAACTGTTCTTTCAACTCTTTTAACTCGATCAGTGCCATTCGATATGGGGCTCTCGAAATCGGAACTGTTCCTGGCATCAATTCAATACTGAAATCGAGTCCATCATTGGCGGATTTGCCAGTGGTATGTGAGTTTGCTGATGTCTTTCCAGATGAAATTCCTGGATTGCCTCCGATACGACTCAGCATGCTCACACATATTCTTTGAATAAATCAATATATCATCAATGAATATGATAACAAAATCATCCAAATATTTCTGATAAATACCGCCGGTGCATTCGTTAACCCAAAAGGCATGACAATAAACTCATAATGTCCATACCTGGTTCTGATTACTGTCTTTGAGATATCAGAATCCCCGACTCTCAGTTAATGGTATCCAGATCTCAGATCGATCTTGGAATACACTGAAGAACCCTGCAACTGATCAAACAAATCATCAATACGAGGCAATGTATATTTATTCTTTACTGTTGCCTTGTTCAGTTGCCGGTAGTCGATACAAAGTCTCATCGACCCATCTTTCTTCCGCACGAACAGTACGGGAGCACCCCAAGGAGATACACTAGGTCTGATATACCCCTTGGCCAGTAAATCTTCCAACTGTTCTTTCAACTCTTTTAACTCGATCGGTGCCATTCGAAATGGAGCTCTCGAAATCGGAACTGTTCCTGGCATCAATTCAATACTGAAATCGATCTCTCGTATCGGAGGCAATCCAAGAATTTCATCTGGAAAGACATTAGCAAACTCACACACCACTGGAAAATCCGTCAATGATGGACTCGATTTCAGTAAATCAACTGAATAAACCAGGAATCCATCCGCTCTTTTCTGCAACAATCGAGTCATATTCATAGCAGATATCAAAGGAATTCTGGCACGAGAACCCTTACCATAAAATTTCCACTCCTCAGCCATCTCAGGTCTGAATCTCACTATCTTGTGGAAACAATCAACTGTAGCTCGGTACTTAGTCAACGTATCGATACCGATAATACAATCAAAATCAGATATACCAAGCACAATACAGTCTAGTTCAATCGTATGCCCATCGTACTGCAGCATACAAGATTTCACAGACTTCATCGGTATCAAACATGTCCCTAACAGAGAAGAGACAGACACTACCGCAGACAATGACTCAATAGGTAACGCATGACTCCATGCAAACCTCTCAGAAATAAAAGTATGTGATGCACCAATATCAATCAATACATATACAGGATAACCAGAAATAAAACATTTACCTGCCACGACATCATCAGGTGCATCCTGTGCCTGCTCCTCAGTCAAAGCAAATAGTCGGGCCTGCTGTCTAGGAGGCTGGCTCGCTGTCTGGCTCCCTCCTGGCCTCTGCTGTGACTGAGTAGACGGTGCTGGCTGAAAGAAATGAACGGTAGAAGATCGTCTTCCTGTCTGAGCCACTGATCCAGATGACTCAGCGGGCTAGGATCCCTGAGCACCTCGCTGTGGACATACTCGGGCAAAGTGTCCTTGCTGTTTACAAATGCGGCAGTTGCCGAACACTCCTCGGCACTGTTCGGTGGAATGCTTCCCTACACAAGTGCTACAGTAGGGTCCTGTATAACGCTGGCCCTGACCAGCCTGTCTAGAGCCACTTGAACTGGATGAGCTACTTCCAGCTTTCTTGAATTTCTTCCCCTTAGCTTTCAGGAAGTCTTTCTTCCCACTACCACTGCTGCTCTCAAATCGAGGAGCTGGTGGAGGCAGCTGTGATCTCGGTGCTGAAGGCACAAACGAAGCCTCTCTCTGTCTCATCAGACCGGCTTCGGCTCCCTTGGCTCTATTCAAGGCATCAGTGAAATTGTTTTGCCTCCCGGTATTCACCAAGGTAAAGATTTCAGGATTTAGGCTATTTATGAACTGGTCCGCAACGGCCTCATCATGTTCAGCCACATGAGGAGCAAATCGGAGCAGAGTAGAGAACTTGGCCACGTATTCCTCGATATTTAGTTGGCTCTGTCTCAAGTTGGCGAACTCGGATCCCTTGACCTTCCTATATGAAACTAGAAAGAACCTTTGATAAAATTCAGCCTTAAACACATTCCAGTTAATGGTCGTACCTCGTTGTTCCAATGCCCGTTTCGTCGTGATCCACCAGTTTTTGGCAACGTCATGCAACTGATGTCCGATCAGTTTCACCCTCTTCTCATCAGTATACTCCAAAGATTCGAACATCATTTCAATATCATCCAACCAGCTCTCACATTCCACGGAATTCTCCGTACCCTTCAAGGTTGGTGGATGGAAAGACTGGAACCTTTTCAACAATTTCTCCATGGGAGTAGCTGTCACATCCATGGGAGGATTTGAAGTACTACCCTGTTCAGGTACTCTTCTCGGAGGCATATCTCATAATCGAAGAGGTTCTACTTCCACTTACCACATATCAGTGTCAATCTTCCTCGGATCATCTTACAGCTGATCCATTCCAAATAATACACAATACCATATCAAAATAAGATATTCAGGCAAACATGTATTAAAATAGGAATTCATGCTAGCAATCAAAAGCAGGAAAGAAAACCTCAATCTACCCCGCTCACTAGCCTCTAACTCAGTCGCAAGGATCTATCGCTCTGATACCACCTGTTGTGGGGACCCGGATGCTAATCATGTTCTTAATCATCATTGGGACTAATTAAAACAATTATAATAAACAGGGTCTAAATTTTTTTTAAAAAATAATGCGGAACGTAGTGACATAAAACATATATACATATTAGTATATAAAAGTACTAGTCATGTACCACATACATTTATTCAACTAACTAAGGTTTAACATCTAATGTCAAGTGTCCAAACCCTATCTCTAATCCAAGTCCGGAGCCTCCACTCTAATCACGATCTCTCCTCATCTCCTGGACCCTGAACCTGTCCCACCTGTTGTCAAGTACACATACAAACAAGACAACAGCCGGATAATTCTGGTGAGAATATAATCCCAGTATAAATCAACGAAACATGCAATCATATGATAAACATAAAAGCATGGACAGATAACAGCAATTATATATCAAAAGCTGAAACATAATCAATATCAAACTGTCGACAATGCTCGTGACTCCACGACTCTGACTAGACTCAATCCTAGCCTAGGGATCCCGGTTTCCAGACATTGGCATTCCATATCAACCAACAGTAATAGAAAAGACTCCAGTTCTATCTACGTCGATATAGCATCGATCACCAGTAATAGAAGAAGCTCTGATTCTATCCACGTCGGTATAGTATCGATCACCAGTAATAGAAGAAACTCCGATTCTATCCACATCGATATGACATCGATCAACAGTAATAGAAGAAGTTATAATTCTATCCACATCGATACAGTACCGATCACCAGTAATAGAAAGAGCTATAATTCTATCCACATTGATAGCCAATTATCCGGTGACAGACTATGGCACTACCACCAATACACTATCTCATGACATCGTGCAATGTGCCCGTGGCGATCCCACCTCTAACAGGCACTTTTGTCATAAGATTACTCTTCTAATACCTGTTATCTATAAATCAAGAGAACAAGTACATCAATCAAATTAATGCAAATATCAATGCAATAAAGTAGAATATGTGATTTAGGAAAACTCAAGTCTAAACCGACTCAAGTCGATCTCCCAATACACATTGACTTATACCTTTCGTTCGTAGTCTCAGTCTGAAACAATATCAGTTCTGAACTCAAGACTGTCTCTGTAAATCTGAAATGACATATCGAGAATACTAATATCAATATTCCATTCTCAATGCAACACTGAATCTGATTAATCTGAATTTAATTCAATTCAACAGCATAATGACACAATCTCGATATTCCCGTCAATACCAAATCAACATATATCAATTACAAATCATAACCCATATCTGGTACAGTCCATAATCAATCCATAATCCAAATCTGTCCCATTTCCAATCAATATAATCATAAATTCATAACAATTCCATAATCAGTCTGTTCTTCGATCTAACTTCGATTCTATGATGTCTAACATATCATGAACATCATATATGAATCATATCAAATTCCTACAACATCATATTTTCAAATGATACCAAAACTCAATAAAACTTACGTCCAGTTGTAGCTCGTAGCAAGAGGAGTACAGTACTTTGTCCGGAATCAAATTCTGATAGACGGATCTTGCAAAATCGCAATTTAAATCAAAATAAAGTCTCGTGGGATTTCCTAGAATTCTTCTCGTTTCCTTGGCTGAAATCGTTTGTGAAGGAATGAATATTTTATATCAATTTGCATGGTGAGGAAAAGTGTCCCACTCAATTCCATTAATTGCCTTTTAGCCCCTGAAATCTTTACTATTTGCAATTTGGTCCTCACAACTCTTTTTAATTCAATCTCAATCCTATGAAATTGTAAAACCATGGAATATGACTCAAAATTCCCAAAATTCATAAATTAAATAATCTCGGATTAAGATAATAAAATCTCGGGCCTTACAACATGTAACATAGTTGTGAAATTGTAATTTATATGTCAAAACATGTAACATAATAAGTTAAAACATATAACATTATAGAACATATTTGTGATTATGTAATTGTGATTTATATATTCAAACATTTAACATAATTGTGAAATTGTGATTCATATGTGAAAACATGTAACATACTTGTGAAATTGTGATTCATTTGTCAAAACATGCAATATAGTTGTAAAATTATGATCCATATGTTAAAACATGTGATTGTGATTTTTATGTAAAAACATGTAACATAATTGTGAAATTGTTATTTATATATCAAAACATGTAACATGTAGAACCCGTAAATCAGTCTACGTATAAGCCATGCATAATTCTAGATTTTTAAAATTTAATTGACTTCATTGCATGATTATTTTAAATGCATTTCTTTGAAGTTAATTATTTTATTATTTCAGTTCAGTAGTTGATTTTTAGCATTTCAGTTATTTCAGTGAGGCCGGACCGGAGTTGGAGTTTTGAGATAGAATTTAAAATTTGAGAAATATTTCCAGAAGTTAATTTAGCTAGCAAGTAAGTTCATTTAAGTTAAAAAGAAGGTGTGAGGATTTAATTTAAGTTGCTTGAGGTGATTAAGAAATAAGCCCATTTAAGTTGCTTAATTAAGGGGTTAGCTCACTAAATTAATTAAAGGATTAGTAAGGATTTCAAGGATTATTAGTTGACTAGATAACCAACACTTCCCACTCATTTTATTTGTAGATTTTCGGCCACACCCCTAGAAGAACAAACTAGGACTTGCCAACTCACCTTTGACCCATTCTTGGTTGATTAACATGCTAATTCTTTTAGCTATTTTTCCACCTTAATTAATTAATACTAGACCACTATCCTAACCCTTGATTGGCATGATAAAATCGGCCACTATACTCTAGAACCACCCAAGAGATCATTTGATAGCAATTCAAATTCAAAATTCAAATGCATGAAGACTTGGTCTTGATATCTTCCTTATATCTTGCACCTATCCTCCTCACTCCCATAACCACTTATTCCCCTCCGCCTTGCACGAAATTTAGAGACATTTCAGAGTAGAATTTCATGACCCTCATAGCTAGATACAGGAAAGAAAGATCGAGCAACAAGGTAGAATAGAAAGCGCTCCACCTCCTCCGCGCCGAGTCGTCGCATCCTTTCGTTTTTCCATCAAACGAACCAAGGCATGTTTATATCTCCTTTGACTCTTCAATCAAGTCATATAGATATTTTTAAATATCGCAAGTACATGATTTTAATGCAAGAAAATCGAAGTTGTTCATATTTAATTATGTTATTTAATTATATTACGTGCATGAAAACAGAAAATGATTATTTTTGAGATTTATGCGATATGGCTTGTGGTGCATTCACTATGTGGGAGCATTATTTATACGGTCGCCAGTGACCGCTCAGTTCAGGTTGGTACCACCCGGTCACCAGTGACCGATCAGTTCAGGATGGTACCATCGGGTCTTCAGTGACCGCCAGCTCAGTTCCAGGCTCCCCGGTAGTCAGTTACCGATCAGTTCAGCTTAGTGCAGTGGCCACAGGCGTAAAACATAATCTCAACAGAAAATTTTACCAGTCATTTCAGTACAGGCTCCAAGGAGCAAATATTTTTACTGTGATTATCAGTTCAGTTATGCACGTAATTTAATTGCTCAGTACAGATTATTTTCAGCATATCTCACGAATATTTTACTTCAGATTTTACTCGTTACCTGCGATATATGCATGCTGAGTCTTTAGGCTCACTAGACTTGATTGTTGTAGGTACTGATGAGGTCAGGGCCGAGGGCGGGGACCAGTGAGCCAGCTTGGGTCGGCAGTAGTGGCACCCGAGGACCTCAGTGCAGCAGTGTTTATTTTATTCCGCAAACAATTTTTTTTGTCGTGGATATTTTTAAATTTAAATTGTTGGCAAACTTTATTTTCTTCTGCTGCTTTATTTTTAAACATTGAACTTGATTCACCGATTGATTTTATGAGAAAGGCCATTTAAGTTCTTTTAAAAAGAAAATTTTTAATTTTTCGCAAATTTTAAAGCAAGAAGTGTGAAGGCCCTAAAACTGCTTGCTTTAAAATTTGCGGAAAATTAAAAATTTTCTTTTTTAAAAGAACTTAAATGTCCACTTTCATAAAGTCAACTGATAAACAAAGTCAAAGTTTAAAATATCGCAGCGGAAGAAAATAAAGTTGCCAAAAATCACAATTTAAAAATATTTAACGACTGATAAAAATATTGTTTGAGAAATAAAATAGCAACTGCTGCACTGAGGTCCTCGGGTGCCACTACTGCCGACCCAAGCTGGCTCACCGGTCCCCGCCCTCGGCCCTAACCTCATCAACACCTACAACAATCAAGTCTAGTGAGTCTAAAGACTCAGCATGCATATATCGCAGGTAACGAATAAAATCTGAAGTAAAATATACATGGGGTAAAATATCATGTCATGAGGCATACTGAAAATGATCTGTAATCATGCTGAAATTAAACTGATCTGAGCAATTATAATACGTGCATAACTGAACTGATAATCATAGTAAAAATATTTGCTCCTTGGAGCCTGTACTGAAATAACTGGTAAAATTTTCTGTTGAGATTATGTTTTACGCCTGTGGCCACTGCACTAAGCTGAACTGATCGGTAACTGACTACCGGGGAGCCTGGAACTGAGCTGGCGGTCACTGAAGACCCGATGGTACCAACCTGAACTGAGCGGTCACTGAAGACCCGATGGTACCAACCTGAACTGAGCGGTCACTGGCGACCGTATAAATAATAATAATGCTCCCACATAGTGAATGAACCACAAGCCATATCGCATAAATCTCAAAAATAATCATTTTTCTGTTTTCATGCATGTAAAATAATTAACTGACGATAATGAAAATATCCTGAAATTTTACCAACTGGAATGGATCGTCCCCAGGCTCGCTGCAACCTAAAAATGCCATGAAAATATGCAATGGATTTTTCTTAGGCAAATTTATGCAATTAAATTTCTAAAATGCGACAACTACGTCTAACGACCTCGTATTTATTCATGAAATCCTCAAAAATTTTACTCGAAAATTTTACGTCTAACGTCTAACGACAACTACGCTGCAACCACAAGCCAGGCTCGCTATTGCTTATATGAAATCCTCAAAATTTTACTCGACTAGCAACCAAGAACCATTAATAATTTCTTAGAAATTCTACAAGTCTCAACAGCATTCATAATTTCAAGAATAACTTATAACCCATAAAGAGGACATCAACAATACTGAACTAAAAATTAATATAGTCAAATCATTTTCAACCTCTACTAAAGTCCAATATTCGAATTCTTAGACATGTCCAATTCCAAACGTACCCAACATGCATAATTCCATAATTTATTTTAAATGAATACTGAAATACTGAAAAGATCTGATTGTAAACTAATTCATGGAAGCATGCTGTCAAAGTAATTTGTGCTTTAAATAAAATGCTGAACTGTAAAACTTACAGACCGAAGACGTGGCTTCGTGAGCTTCTCGCGGTCAGTAGTAGTGTAACCCTATACAGAACCACCGCGCTGATACCAACTGTAAAGGCCCTAAAACTTCTTGCTTTAAAATTTGCGAAAAATTAAAAATTTTCCGCAAATTTTCAAGCAAGGAGTTTTAGGGCCTTTACATAACATAATAAGCTAAAACATATAACATTATATAACAACACTTATGATTGTGTAATTGTGATTTATATATTCAAACATGTAATATAATTGTGAAATTGTGATTCATATGTCAAAACATGCAATATAATTGTGAAATTATGATCCATACGTTAAAACATGTAATTGTGATTTTTATGCTAAAACATGTAACATAGTTGTGAAATTGTGATTTATATGTCAAACCATGTAACATAATAAGCTAAAACATATAACATTATGGAACATACTTGTGATTTATATATTCAAACATGTAACATAATTTTGATTCATATGTGAAAACATGTAACATAATTGTGATTCATATGTCAAAACATGTAACATGGTATATTAAAACATGTAACATTATAAATACATGTAACATTATAAAACATACATGTGAAATTACGTGATTCATATGTTAATCAATTAATGGATTAAACATCTACTATTTTCGAGCAACATTGGTCAAAATTATGTAATTATCCTTCAATTCATGTGTTAGAAAAATGGTCGACCCAAAAACAACTTTGGTCGACCCGAAATCAACATAGGTCGACCCAGAGATCGACGCAAACTCAATAGAAGAAATGACTAACCAAATCCGATAATGATTCTTAAATATTAACATAGATCGACCCACAAATCACCGACCAAACGAGGATGGACCCATTAGGTCGACCAACTCAAGCGTGAGTTGACCAAGACCTAAATTAAACAATCACTTGGGTCGACCCAAGACCCAAGTGGATCGACCAAGACCCATTTTGGTCTTGGTCGACCCACCCATCCCAAGCAATTGCTGGGAAGTGGTCGACCAAGACCAAAATTTTGGTCTTGGTCGACCCAAGCAATTGTTTGGGCAATTGTTTGGAAGTGGTCGACCAAGCCCAAGAAATTTCTTGGTGGGTCGATCACTTGATCGGTCGACCAAGACTAATCTTGGTATGAGTGGACCAAAATTTTGGTCGACTTATTTGTTTTTAAGTAAATTGATTAATTTCAATAAATCGAAATAATCGTGATAGACTATTTGTCTTGAGGACGAGTCGACGGAAAAGAGATTTAGAATCGCTTGAAATGAAAATGAATACAATGTTAAGGGTTTCTAAATCAAATTTAATGATATATTTTTGTTTAAACTGAAAGACATTTATGTAAATTGAGTTATGAATCTTTTCTTTAAAATAAGTCACCGTACATTCCTTTTTCCCTAAATTCCCCCCCTTCGGATTTAGTCCTATGTTTAATTATTACTAATTGCATAGACAGAAATATGTGATGTGTGCTGGAGTATATGTTTAACCATTCAATTTGTAAATTGAGTTTTACGGACAATTACGTAAAACAATTTTTTTATATTAAATATAGTGATTTATATGTTTGAGTCGGCGTCCAACGAGAAAAACTTATGTATTAGGTTTTATTGACTCTAATGTAAAAACGATCTTTATTTTAAAATATTTTACGAGTTTATCCCATTATAACATTTAATTTTATTGATATATTCATGCGAGTTGCATAGATAAAGTTTTTTGAATATATAATATGTATCATGATGTCTGCCTCTAAACATAAGACTGTGAAACTCATTAGAAAATGTACCACATGTTCTAAACAAGTTCTTAGTTGAATTAACTGCCTAAAATAAGGATAAAGATCGAGACTAGCATCTGCGATGAAAATGACATGTTTCATTGATAAGGGCATGAAAATGTCCACATATAGATAGGTAGTCATATGATGATGCACTGAACAACCCTATCTCGAACTGTCCAAGTGGTTCTCACTTATCGAGTTAAATAGTTTGTCCTTATGGTTGTACACTATTAGTGTTGGATCGGTTTACTACTGGAATAAGTGTTTAGAAGGGGGATGAATAAACACTTACGTTTTTGTAGCTTTTGAAGAATATAGTGTCAGTTTTGTAAGAAACTGAAACTAGAAATCTTGTCGGTCGATAACAATCAGTTTAACTGAGAAAACAGTTGCGGAAGTAAACTGACTGAAAGATAGAATATGTAACTGAGATAAAATGACATACAAGAGTTTATGGATGTTCGGAGATTGAATCCCATATACGTCACCCCTTCTATCACAAAGATTGGATATTCACTAAAAGAATTTGAACAATACAAAGATTGTATAGACCCACTTCAGTTTTAGACTTAACATTGTCAACACTGAAACTCTTAGTATACAATTTTCTTACAGTTCGTAAACCGATCTTAGCACAACTTGAATGAATATACAACAAATGACTTGTGCTATTTAAGCTCAAAATATAGCCTTGAATGATACTGATATTTCTGATAACTGTGAGCTAGTGAATGTTCTAGAACAGCGTAACATCAAGATGAATAGAAGCTTGTTATGTCTTCAATTGCTCTTCTCGCATATTTATAGGCATCTCTTTCAACGGTAACAATAAATACAATTTGATTCTTTATAGCCGTTGATTGCCACGTCAACATTCTTTTGACATTTGTACACTGTAAACTCTGAAATGCGGTGTTCCACTATGAGTTTCAGTCTGTTGTACTATTTGTCGGTTGTCGTTCTCAGCTGATGATGTGTACAGCTGAGAAATCAACTGGAAGACACTCTGCTGGAAAGCTCATAACTGATTGTTTCAATTGATCGGTCAGTTAGATACTGCTCAAATGATCAGTTCCACGTAGATAAGATTCAGCTGGCTTCAGTTGTCGTTGATAATGTCCGCATTAATCTTCTACTATTGGCAACTATCAGTTGTATGATTTTAGTCAGTTAAGTTCATTCTCCTTTGATCAGTTATTCCAATAAGTTTAAACTCTTAGTTTGTCAAACTACCAAAACTTAGTTTCCAACAATTCGTCTTTTGACCTGGGACAATGTAGATGTTCTATGTACTAGCATGCATTTTGATTCGTTTATCGACTACGATGAGGATCATCAGGTGATGAGTTGTGTGTAGTTTCAAAATATGGAGGAGAAAATGCATTGTAGTCGGGGATTCACCGTTTGCCTACGGGTGAAGATAGCATATGTGATCTGATAATTTAATATTGCGAGGAATATCTGGCCAAAGTAAGACATATACATTTTGAAAATGTGTTTCATCGGTTGGAAATACCATATCGTTATTATTACTCAAAGATATATCACATCGGTTTCAAATTCATATGCAACTCTAGATATACCAATGGTTGTAGATTCGATCAGGATATATGAGTTGAATGGAACGTACTGTATGCTAACCATATCTTAAAGTTTTTACAACCATTATCAGTGGAATTAGGGATGTAAATGAACCGAACTGTTCGCGAGCTTTTCTGTAACGAACCGTACTTTTACTACTTAAAATTTGCGGAAAAATTAAAAATTTTCTTGAGTGCGAAAATAAAGTCAATACGGTCGTCAATACATCATCCATTCACCGATAAAATTTTGTTAAAAGATAAGCTTGCTCAAATCATCTCGCACCAACATAAAATCAGAGTATGAATATTCTCATGCTTAAAATCTTTAAAATAACGTGGGCGGTCCTCGGGTCTAGCCTCCCTCTCAGTCCAAGTCTGCCCCTTGGTCGCCACCTCCTGTCTCCTCAACAACATACTTACCTGCATCGACCAAGTCTAGTGAGTCTAAAGACTCAACACGTATAAACTGGAAATAACGAGTAATACGTAATAAAACCACATGCAACTTGAAAATATGACATACATACTTGAAACTTGAACTTGTCATAAACTTGAACATACGTACATACATACTTAGACGTGTCATCAACATAAACTTTTCTTAAACATGCTGCATACTTGAACATACATACTTCATCATTTTGCATAGAGGATGTTTCAAAGCAAGTGACCCATACATAATAAACGCCTGATCAGACAAACCACAGTACTGGGCCGACAGGGACGTATCCACTGCCACATACATGAGATCCCCGTTCATAATTTAACGGGCTGGTTGGTCCCCGTTCATAATTTAACGCTTTCCAACCACGATCTAACCCGTTCATAATTTAACGGGGTGGAGAGGTCCTCGGCCACGTTCACCGACTTCCAAACCCATTCATAATTTGGTCACAAGACAATTAGCATACCTCAAAAATTTATAATATTTTCTTGCACGTCAACATACTTACTTGGCGTTGAGGGATTCGTTGGACTTCGACTGGGGCCGTCGCTGCTGCACATACTAACATGAATCTGCATACTTAACTTGCATAGCTTAGATGTATCAATCATACTTACTTACAAGTTCATTCAATTCCTTAGGACGTTCTAAAATTCCCATGACTCGACCTCGTAAATCATTGTACTAAACCATGACGTCAAACCTCAAAGCATATTATAAGATTTTCCCCAAAATATGAAGGACACGGACCCCGTGCCCAGGTCCGGCCCCGGGTCCGTGTAGGCTCGGTAAAATGTGTGCGAAGGAAAATGGGTGGCACGGACCTCGTGCTAAGATCCGGGTACAGGTCCGTGTACTCACTGTAATGGCGCACCAAGGGAACAACAAAGACACGGACCCCGTGCCAGGGTCCGTGCTTGGGTCCGTTTACCTGCGGGACAAGCGAAGTTACGAAAATTCTGTACATGTTTTGTTTAACGCTCTCGACTCGATTGTACGGACTATGAGTGGACACCTCGAGACCCATCCTAGCTTTCCATAACATCAAAACAAATTCGTATAAAATCCCAAAGAAACGATGTTCACCTTACGACACATATCATTCAAAAACGTGACAATTGACACCGTATCGTTTCCTACGCCTTCTAATTAATCCAGTGCCTGTCGACATGAAACAAAACCTCAATAATACTCCCAACATCATTACAAGTATACCTTTATGCAGCAACGGTCACCCGTCGATCCCCAACGAAGCCTGCAACATTAAAACTTCAAGAACACATCAATTTCATAATTTTCTGAAAACGCAGTTTGAGCAGCCCCACGAAAAACACCATACCTCACTCAATTTTTATCCAAATATTTTGAATTTACTGACAAATCTAAGGTATCAAAAAGTTTTACAATTTTTACGTTTAAAGTTTTCTCAGAATCACGACCGAAAAGTCGCAGTATTTAAAAAGACAGTAAAAACGTGATTTTAGATCTAAAATTAATTCAAAACTGATCCGAATCGTTTTCTGCTCAAACGACGAACGTCGCACATATATTTTTACGCATAAAAATAACACAACACATAATATGACAAGATCGATGCAGAAAGAACAGAATATACGTGCCTTTTGAATCTTAAACGTTACCGAACGACGACACCGAAGCGGAGATAGAAGCGAGGTTGATCCGGGACGAACGTGGCACTATTTTCTCGCAATGAAATTTAAAGAAAAGTTGCTGGAGAATTCGAAGGGAAGGGGCGGCTGCTACCATCTCGAAGAACCCTATTTTCTTTTAAAATGATGATATGAAATTGTATGGTGTGTGTTGTGTTATACATGTGTGTGTGTATAGGTGTGTGTGCGTGAGTCAACAAATAGATTAGGGAATGATTTTTGCTTAATTACTCATTCACAATACTAATTAAAAATGAAAGGCTAATTAGGTGTCTACTTAAAATACTGACTAAATTATTAGATTAATTAAACATATCAATCCCTATAAATCTTGAATAAAATTCCTTAATTTAAAATGAAATGCACAAGTGATACATTTTAAAAGTTTAAAATCATAAATTTACCTAATAATTAAATTAGGCTATAAAAATGCTTAAACTAAATAAATCATTTAAAATGCCCCTTCCTTGACTTAAAATAAAATACCACATTTAAATTTCCAACAATCGTCACCGGGTCTTTTGAGATATCCCGCCTCGAATAATCGCCTGAACCAAGAAACTCAAGAAAACGTTTTAACGTGTACCCACTAAACGCATAATAATTTAAAATAATGAAAATTCATAAATCATGAATTAAAACACCGATTAATAAAATAAACATGCATTAAAATTATTTAATTAAATACATAAAGAATTTAATAACTTGCACGCACGTGGTTCATGTGGACCTCAAATTTTCGAGACGTCACAATCTATCCCCCTTAATTTGAATTTCGTCCCCGAAATTCGCTTATCCTTGATAATCCAAAAATTTAAGATTCTTAATTCTAGTATCCCAACGATCCACGCTACCGTTGCGCTACTCTGATATAAACTTAAGTCATAGGCTGTCCCTACGTCTCTTCAATCCCCATTAAATCACCTATCAAAACCTCGTTTGCGAGTCACAACTTAAAGAGCGACTTATGGCGTCTTATTTTTACTTTACTATGAACTCGAATTTTGACTTTTCTCACAATTCCCAATATTAGAAATAGAGGTTCAAACTTATCGTAACTTACTTTCTCATACCATACCCCTAATGCTCATCGAACTATTACATACGCATTTATGCAGTCCAACCTAAGAGGTCTTAGCACCAACGGTTACTGATCAACTTCCAACCTCAGCAATACACTTAAAAGTTAAATCTTATCTTAATCCTCATAATAATGTTGGCCTACAATCCTTGAATCGAATATTTACCTTACGACACAAACTTACATAACTTAGCTATTTACGGGTACGTCCCAAATATAAAATTGTTTCCAACCTTTAATTTCGAGTAACATAAATCCGTAAAACCCCAAATATATAATATCGATCATCTCCTTAAATAGGAAAAACTTTCTAGCATCAATCACAAGCTTAAACTATTTTCTTCACGATTACAATATAATTAAAGCCTAAGACACTTGACCCTTCCTCATTGGAACGAATGTTCTACTTAGACGTATCCTCAATACTCAATTAATTCTAGTGTATAAAACTTAATAAGTTTCCTTCGTTAATGATGGGCTACCTCTAATATATCAACTCCACTTATAACCCATAGAATTCTAGAATCCCCATAACAAGCTTTTAGATTTCTTACTCAATAAAAATCTTAATATTCCTTCATTGATAACTCATGTTGAACACCACTTTCCCTTTTTGTTTTTATTTCACCCAAAAATTCCGTATGAACAAATGTCCCCATAAATTTGAAATTCACCCTTACTCAACCCAAATAGTTTTGGATAACATAATTCCAACACACATATTCACTTACTCCCAAGTTTTTTAATAACTTACAAAAATTTCCCAAGACAAGGTGTCTACCTCAATTCTTACATGCATCGTCTATCAAATAACCAAATCATCAACCATACCCAACCTTCTAGAAAGATCAAATTCCAACAAAGGTACAAGCTTAACTGTTACAATCATGACTAAAACTTATGACACATCAACTTAAGTTCCCCAAATTTTTTTTTTCGCTAACTCAATGTCTATTCTTATAACTTAGCTAACCGATCAACTTTACCTCAAATCGTTATCACCCTGAATTTTAAATTTGCCGCAACATCAATTCACTAGCGCTTAACTTTTCGAACCCAATGTCGATTCATCTTACAATCCCCTTGATTACCATTTCTTATAATATCATAACCCAGATACTTTAAGGTTCTAATGATCCCTTCGAGCTTAAATCATCGAAAATCCCTATCATTTAAACCATTCAATTCTCACTTACTGCTAAACTAGTCCCCCAAATTCCTTAAAATTGTAGCATTAATTCATTATTTCCTCAAAATTATCCAGTTTGTCCTAAATTTCGGAAATTCCACATTTACCCATAAGTTCTTGGTGTTCATAATTCCATTGTATAAGTTTCTCGCAACATAAAATTCAAAAATTTTAAGCTTATTAGACCCAAATTCAATTCTCATAGCCTCAAAATTTACTGATTTAACCCAAGTGTTCCTCAAAAATTCGAATTTAATCCCCAAAATTTTCTGAATTTGCAATTTGACCCTTAAAGTTCTCGAACTTACATTTTTTGCCCTACAACTCTTCAAAATATGCATTTCCGGTCCCCAATAAAATCTTCGATTTTAGTCTCACTAAACCTTAAAATCCTCGAAACTCGAAATTTAATCCCAAACGATAAATTCGAAACTAGTCCTTTAGGATTTTTATCTTTGCACTTAGGTCCTGAAACTATTGGACATTACCACTGGGTCCTTAAAATTCTCCATTCGTGCAATTAAATCCTTAAATCCAACTAGGGGGAGCATGCATCCTAAATAAATTTTATGCTTGTATACTTCCAAATATCGTCGTAGTCTCAAATAATTAAACCTTACATGGAGTTCTCAAAAAGCAACTCAGCTAGCAACCACAAACCATCAGTAATTTCTTAGAAAATCTACAAGTTCCAAAAGAATTCGTAATTGTCAAGTTTAACTTATTACCCACTAGTATAACATCAGTAATATTAACCAAAAATTAATATAGACAAATCATTTCCAACTTTTCCAGACGCCCAATAGCAAAATTCTTGCTCATGTCCAATTCCACCGCACCAGCATGCAATAAAATTAAATAATTTCTCATTTCATGTCGTAACATGCATAAATTTTTAATGATCCAATCTCAATTCATAACGACAGATAAACATGTACTCTAAAACGTATGTCATGTAAACATACAGGTGGTTGCATTAAAATATGCACATGCTGAAATCATGACTTGAATGCTTAATACATGAAAAAATTTAAAATTTTAAAACTTACAGACTTGAGGTGTGACTTCGTGAGCTTCTTGCGACTGGCAGTAGGCGTAACCCTTTACAAGAACACCGCTCTGATACCAACTGTAACGAACCGTACTTTTACTACTTAAAATTTGCGGAAAAATTAAAAATTTTCTTGAGTGCGAAAATAAAGTCAATACGGTCGTCACTACATCATCCATTCACCGATAAAATTTTGTTAAAAGATAAGCTTGCTCAAATCATCTCGCACCAACATAAAATCAGAGTATAAATATTCTCATGCTTAAAATCTTTAAAATAACGTGGGCGGTCCTCGGGTCTAGCCTCCCTCTCAGTCCAAGTCTGCCCCTTGGTCGCCACCTCCTGTCTCCTCAACAACATACTTACCTGCATCGACCAAGTCTAGTGAGTCTAAAGACTCAACACGTATAAACTGGAAATAACGAGTAATACATAATAAAACCACATGCAACTTGAAAATATGACATACATACTTGAACTTGTCATAAACTTGAACATACGTACATACATACTTAGACGTGCCATCAACATAAACTTTTCTTAAACATGCTGCATACTTGAACATACATACTTCATCATTTTGCATAGAGGATGTTTCAAAGCAAGTGACCCATACATAATAAACGCCTGATCAGACAAACCACAGTACTGGGCCGACAGGGACGTATCCACTGCCACATACATGAGATCCCCGTTCATAATTTAACGGGCTGGTTGGTCTCCGTTCATAATTTAACGCTTTCCAACCACGATCTAACCCGTTCATAATTTAACGGGGTGGAGAGGTCCTCGGCCACGTTCACCGACTTCCAAACCCATTCATAATTTGGTCACAAGACAATTAGCATACCTCAAAAATTTAAAATATTTTCTTGCACGTCAACATACTTACTTGGCGTTGAGGGATTCGTTGGACTTCGACTGGGGCCGTCGCTGCTGCACATACTAACATGAATCTGCATACTTAACTTGCATAGCTTAGACGTATCAATCATACTTACTTACAAGTTCATTCAATTCCTTAGGACGTTCTAAAATTCCCATGACTCGACCTCGTAAATCATTGTACTAAACCATGACGTCAAACCTCAAATCATACTATAATATTTTCCCCAAAATATGAAGGACACGGACCCCGTGCCCAGGTCCGGCCCCGGGTCCGTGTAGGCTCGGTAAAATGTGTGCGAAGGAAAAGGGGAGGCACGGACCCCGTGCTAAGATCCGGGTACAGGTCCGTGTACTCACTGTAATGGCGCACCAAGGGAACAACAAAGACACGGACCCCGTGCCAGGGTCCGTGCTCGGGTCCGTGTACCTGCGGGACAAGCGAAGTTACGAAAATTCTGTACATGTTTTGTTTAACGCTCTCGACTCGATTGTACGGACTATGAGTGGACACCTCGAGACCCATCCTAGCTTGCCATAACATCAAAACACATTCGTATAAACTCCCAAAGAAACGATGTTCACCTTACGACACATAACATTCAAAAACGTGACAATTGACACCGTATCGTTTCCTATGCCTTCTAATTAATCCAGTGCCTGTCGACATGAAACAAAACCTCAATAATACTCCCAACATCATTACAAGTATACCTTTATGCAGCAACGGTCACCCGTCGATTCCCAACGAAGCCTGCAACATTAAAACTTCAAGAACACATCAATATCATAATTTTCTGAAAACGCAGTTTGAGCAGCCCCACAAAAAACACCATAACTCACTCAATTGTTATCCAAATATTTTGAATTTACTGACAAATCGAAGGTATCGAAAAGTTATACAATTTTTACGTTTAAAGTTTTCTCAGAATCACGACCGAAAAGTCGCAGTATTTAAAAAGACAGTAAAAACGTGATTTTAAATCTAAAATTAATTCAAAACTGATCCGAATCGTTTTCTGCTCAAACGACGAACGTCGCACATATATTTTTACGCATAAAAATAACACAACACATAATTGATAGAACTCATTTTTACGTGTTTTTAGTGTTGGTTTCGAGTCGCATTCATACATCATATTAGCTTGTTCTAGTTTATTCTTGCATTTTGTTTGCATTATTTAGCATATGACTGATTTCGTGTGTTTTGTGGTATTTTGTAGGAATGGAACCAAATATAGCAGAAAATGGGCACAACAACGAAGAAGCCTCGCTAGGGCGGTCAAAACTGACCGCCCCAGCGAGCATTCTAGTCTTACCGAGGATATCGAACAGAAGACCTCTCGCTAGGGCGGTTAAAACTGACCGCCCCAGCGAGACTGCTAGCCTGGACAAGAGAATTTAACAGAAGATTTCTCGCTCGGGCGGTCAAAAGTGGCCGCCCCAGCGAGACTAGAGAGAAGGCTCAAAGTTTTTATTCGAGAGTCACTCGCCCCAGCGGTCAATACCTACCGCCCTAGCGAGTTACGCGATCCAGCAAGATTCTGCGAGATTTGTTTCTATTTTCATGGACTCTATCCAAGACCACTAACCTAATACACGAGATTGGGCGCCGTTTTTCAGACTTACACATCATATTTTCATCATTTTTTCTGGGAGAGAAGGCTAGGAGTAAGGAAGACTTTCGAAGAACTCGAGAATTCCAAGCGTCGCAGCCATCTTCCATCGTCATATTTAGTATTTTATTATTCAGTATTTTATTCTCTTGCATAGATTGTTGATTTTTAGTATGAATTTGGTTGGCTAAACTCTAAATTTGTTGGGATTTGAGGGGATCCTACCCATACTCGTTGTTTAACATTATTTCTTGACATTTTTACAAGTGATTTGTTTATGCTATTGTTATTTCTTGTTTCAAGCGAAGCCTAGCTATCTTCCTTTGATTATTGCATGTTGTTAACGATTTCGACAGACTAATTAACAATAGGATCGCATAGTATAAACCACGGACTTACAATTTTAGTAGACATACGGAATTGGGTACGTGTCGATAGTAATAGTTCACCCGGATGAAAGCTAGTGGATTCCATAGAACGTAATGCAATCGTGAACTGTTAAATAATTGAGGACACTTGATTACTGCATGTTTATGATTAGTATTAATATAGCTCGACAGAGTATATTGATTAGTCTAGGGAATTCCGTCGAATGCACGAGTAAAAGTCGAGTCTAATTATCTGAACACGAGTGGTAGGTGAACTGATAATTCCCAAAAAATTCGTTTCTCATTTGATTTTCATCCAATTTAATCATTGATTTCTTGATTATTTGTTCTTGCATTTTAATCATTTTAGTATTAAATTCACTTTAGTTTAATCACCAACTCCATCTATCGTTGCTAGAGAAATTTAAGTGAAAATAAGAATAGTGTAACGCAGTCCTTGTGGATCGATACTCGTATTCACGTACGTTTATTATAACTTGACTATCGTGCACTTGCGATATTTTAAATCGAGCTTTCATGTATAAAACAAATTTCGGGACTATTCACTGTGCAAGTTTGGCTCGATCAAGTTTTTGGCGCCGTTGCCGGGGACTGTTGATTCACAATTTTTTATTTTTCATTTAAATTCTTTAGTATTATTTATTTTATTGTTAGTTGATACTCCTATTCTGTTGCAGATTTTTCTTGTGGTGCATGCGAAGATCACTCGACGTGGAGCTTGAATTTGACCCTGAAATCGAAAGAACTTTCCGCAGACGAAGACAGCAACAAAGACTCAAAGAACAGATGGAAAGACACGAGCAAGAACGTGGAGAGGAACAGCGTGACAATAGACAAGTTGAGATACCACGTCGCATTCCGATGATGGATTATGCACAACCGTCTCTTGAGGGAGCACGTCCAAGCATCGTGAGACCAGTCATCCGAGCTAACCAGTTTGAGATCAAGCCAGCTATCATTCAGATGATTCAAAACACTGTTCAATTTGGGGGAAGTGCACTTGACGACCCTAATTCTCATATAGCTGATTTTCTTGAAATTTGCGATACTTTTAAGTTTAATGCTGTGTCTGATGATGCTGTTCGTTTGCGTTTATTTCCATTTTCACTAAGAGATAAAGCTAAGGCGTGGTTAAACTGTTTGCCTGTAGGGTCTATCACTACATGGGAGGATATGGCGAAGGCATTCCTGACCAAGTACTTTCCTCCGTCGAAGACTATGAAGCTGAGAGCCGACATTACTACTTTTGCTCAATATGAGCTTGAGTCACTTTACGAGGCGTGGGAGCGATACAAGGATTTATTGAGGAGATGTCCACACCATGAGCTACCTCTTGGGTTAGTTGTTCAAACTTTTTACTACGGTCTGCTTACTTCTAACCGTACCATGATAGATGCTGCTGCCTGTGGTAACTTGCTGAGAAAAACGGCTGAGGAAGGATATGAATTATTGGAGGAGATGGCTGCTAGCAGCTATCATCCTCATTCTGATAGGCAGAAACGAGGTGCGGGGGTTAATCAAGTTACTGATTTGTCTGCGGTGTCAGCACAGTTGGAGGCTTTGAACAGAAAGATTGATGGGATGAGTGCGAGTGGATCGGTTATGCGTCTGCAAGAGATTTTCTGTGATAAGTGTGGAGGTGAGCATGACGTGCAGGATTGCCAAGATGGCAATCCATTCTATGTGCCTGAGGGAGCAAAACACGTGGGATTCCAGAACCGTCCTAGAAATGACCCTTATTCAAACTCCTATAATCCGGGATGGAGGAATCACCCAAACTTTTCGTGGGGAGGTCAAAACAACCAAAACCGCCAACAAAGAGGGCCACCACATGGGATGCACCAAGGATTCAAGCCAGAACCGCCTAGGGAGGAGAAGTCAAATTTAGAGCAAATGATGACTAAATTTATTTCTGCAACCGAGACGAGATTTCAGAATCAGGATGCATCCATAAAAGGGTTAGAGAATCAAATTGGACAATTGGCTAAGTTAATTGCTAATAGGGAGCAAGGAACTTTGCCAAGCAACACGGAGACTAACCCGAGAGAGCATGTGAAAGCTGTGGAATTGCGCAGTGGAAAGGCACTTGAGTCTAAGGAGGAAAAGAACAAGCAAGGTGAGGATGAGGTGGAACAGCAAGGAGGTAAGTCTTCTAACTCTACTTTTACACCTATTGCACCGAGTAAAATTGTTATCCCCCCACCTTTTCCTGCAGCACTGAAAAAAGCTAAGTTAGATGCACAATTTGGTAAATTTCTTGAGATATTCAAAAAACTGCATATTAACATTCCTTTTGCTGATGCTTTACTGAATATGCCAAGTTATGCAAAATTCTTGAAAGATATCTTAGCAAACAAGCGGAAGCTAGAAGATCATATGACTGTGAACTTGACTGAAAATTGCTCCGCTTTAGTTCAAAACAGGATGCCTCCTAAGCAAAAAGATCCAGGGAGTTTCTCTATACCTTGCATTATTGGTGATATTAATTTTCATAAAGCTCTATGTGATCTTGGTGCGAGTATTAATTTGATGCCGTATTCTGTGTTTAGGAGACTGGGATTGGGTGAACCCAAGCCAACTAGGATGTCATTGCAGCTGGCTGACAGATCTGTCAAGTATCCACGTGGGATTATCGAAGATGTCTTGGTGAAAGTGGATAAGTTTATTTTTCCTGCAGATTTTGTAGTACTTGATATGGAGGAAGATTTGGAGATGCCTTTAATCCTAGGGAGACCATTTCTGGCTACAGGGAAAGCACTGATCGATGTTGACGAGGGAAAATTGAGACTGAGAGTTGGAGAAGAAGAAATTATTTTTGATGTCTTTAATACTCTCAAGCACACAATGCACGATGATAGTTGTTTTCGCGTTGATGTCTTAGATTCTCTTGTTTGTGATTTTGTGCAGGATGGATTGCAAGAGCCATTGGAGGCTACTCTCACTACTGAAAAACAGGAGGACGAGCTGGACAAGGAAAGGATGGAGATGGTAGCTCATTTGAATGCCATTCCACCTTGGAGAAAGCAAGTGAGGCTTCGACTAGAGGAATTGGGGGATAGAAAAGATTTAGTGCCTCAAAAGTCAAGCCTAGAGGAGCCACCCACTTTGGAGCTCAAACCACTACCTCCACATCTCAAGTACGTATATTTAGGAGAAAATAATAAACTGCCTGTTATTATTTCCTCTTCTTTGACAGACGATATGGAGAGTAAGCTCTTGGGAGTCCTTAAGGAGCATAGAGGAGCATTCGCTTGGAAAGTTTCGGACATCAAGGGGATAAGTCCTTCGATCTGCATGCACAAAATCCTAATGGAAGATAAGTACTCACCTC
Source organism: Primulina eburnea (assembly GCF_022965805.1). Lineage (NCBI taxonomy): Eukaryota > Viridiplantae > Streptophyta > Magnoliopsida > Lamiales > Gesneriaceae > Primulina > Primulina eburnea. The sequence goes on along the minus strand of NC_133103.1, from coordinate 26,255,643 downwards.
TAGCACAACCACAAAGGAGACTCAATCCAAAGATGCAAGAGGTAGTAAAAGCTGAAACGATCAAACTTCTGGACGCAGGTATTATCTATCCTATCTCTGATAGTGCGTGGGTAAGTCCTGTACAATGTGTGCCTAAAAAGGGTGGGATTACTGTTATTACCAATGAAAAAAATGAGTTGATTCCCACTAGAATCGTTACGGGTTGGCGTGTGTGCATGGATTATAGGAAATTAAATGATGCAACCCGTAAAGATCACTTCCCCTTGCCATTTATTGATCAAATGATTGAACGATTAGCCGGTCATGAATTTTACTGTTTTTTGGATGGATATTCGGGATACAACCAAATCACAATTGCCCCCGAGGACCAAGAGAAAACTACTTTCACTTGCCCTTATGGTACTTTTGCGTTTAGGCGTATGCCCTTTGGTCTATGCAATGCACCTGCTACATTTCAAAGATGCATGACCGCTATTTTTCATGACATGATTGAGAATTTTCTTGAAGTTTTTATGGATGATTTCTCTATTTTTGGCTCTTCATTTGATGAATGTTTAAAAAATTTGAATTTGGTGCTCATTAGATGTGAAGAGAGCAATTTGGTGTTAAATTGGGAGAAATGTCACTTCATGGTGCAAGAGGGGATTGTGTTAGGACACAAAGTATCGGAGAATGGAATCGAGGTCGACAAGGCCAAGGTGGAAGTGATCAAAAATCTACCACCACCTTCATCGATAAAGGGAGTTCGAAGTTTCCTAGGCCATGCGGGTTTTTATAGGCGTTTTATTAAGGATTTTTCTAAAATTGCTAAACCTTTATCCTCTTTGTTGATGAAAGATGTTGAGTTTAATTTTGATTCTACTTGTCTGCAGGCATTCGAAGTACTCAAGAAGAGCTTGGTGACAGCACCTGTGCTGACTGCCCCTGATTGGGAGTTACCGTTTGAGGTAATGTGCGATGCTAGTGATACAGCTGTTGGTGCGGTGCTGGGTCAAAGGAAGAACAAGGTATTTCATACCATCTACTATGCAAGTAAGACCTTAAATGATGCTCAATTGAATTATGCTACTACTGAAAAGGAACTACTTGCTATAGTATTTGCTTTTGAGAAATTTCATTCATACCTTGTTCTGTCTAAAGTGATTGTGTATACAGATCATTCTGCCCTAAAATACTTGCTTGCTAAGAAAGATGCGAAACCTAGGTTAATTAGGTGGATTTTACTATTGCAAGAATTTGATCTCGAGATTCGAGATAAAAAAGGTGTAGAAAATGTGGTTGCTGATCATCTGTCTAGGCTTGAGGATGTTAGAATTAATGGCTTTAACACTGATATAGATGACTGGTTCCCTGATGAGCAATTGTTTGAGGTAAATGCGTGCCCTTGGTATGCCAATTTCGCAAATTTTCTTGTCACTGGCACACCTCCCCCAAATTTATCGTTTCACCAAAGAAAGAAATTCTTTTCTGACGTGAAATATTATTTTTGGGAGGAACCGTTTTTGTTTAAAATCTGTGCAGATGCCATGATAAGGAGATGTGTAGCGGAGGAGGAAACCAGTCAAATTCTGAACCACTGCCATGACCGTGAGGTAGGTGGTCACTTTGGACCCATACGGACGGCATCTAAGGTACTCGAATGTGGCTTCTATTGGCCAACTCTTTTTAAGGATGCTCGTTTGTATGTTCTCAATTGTGATAGATGCCAACGCACAGGTAATATTTCTAACCGTCATGAGATGCCTTTGAATAACATTATTGAGTGTGAAATATTTGATGTGTGGGGGATTGATTTTATGGGTCCTTTTCCTGCGTCTTTTACAAAGAAATTTATTTTGGTGGCAGTAGAGTATGTATCTAAATGGGTGGAGGCGGAGGCTTGTGCCACGAATGATGCACAAGTGGTGTTAAAATTTTTGAAAAAACACATTTTTAATCGATTCGGTACACCACGTGCAATCATAAGTGATGGTGGCACCCATTTTTGCAACAAAATTTTTGATAAACTGATGGGCAAATATGGTGTCACCCACAAAGTTTCCACTCCATACCACCCTCAGACTAGTGGACAAGTTGAAGTGTCCAATCGAGAGATTAAGAGGATTTTAGAAAAGACGGTTAATGTGAATCGAAAGGACTGGTCCATTCGGTTAGATGATGCTTTGTGGGCTTATCGTACTGCGTTCAAAACACCTATAGGCACTACACCATATAGGTTACTTTTTGGTAAAGCATGTCATCTACCCGTAGAATTAGAGCATAGAGCATATTGGGCGACCAAGGCACTGAACTTTGATTTTGCTCTTGCAGGTGAAAAACGACTGTTGCAGTTGAGTCAGTTGGATGAGTTCCGAGGTACAGCGTATGATCTTGCCCTATCTTACAAGGAACGCACCAAAAGAGCCCATGATAAACACATTGTAAGAAGAGAATTCAAAGTGGGTGAAGCGGTGTTGTTATACAACTCTCGCTTACGACTCTTTCCGGGCAAGCTGAAGTCAAGATGGTCAGGACCATTCGTTATAGCCGAGGTGTTCCCATCAGGTGCAGTGGTGTTGCATGACGGCAAGGAAGGGACGTTTACTGTGAACGCCCAAAGATTAAAGCACTATATTGGTGGCACGATTGAGCCACAAATTGGAGTCACTCGGCTCCAAGACAGTCGTTAAGGACATGGGTGAAAAGTCGAGCTCTAGACGATAAATTGAGAACTACTTCTACTCCTTATTTTATTCTTTTCGTTAGTTAATTAATTGCATCATTTGCATTTAGATAATTGCATGGCATTTGCATTAAAATTTTTTTTTCAAAATGATTTCGAAAATACCTCACTAGGGCGGTTCATTTTAACCGCCCCAGCGAGAGGTTGTAATTTGTAATGGATTTTTGGCCGAGCATGCATCGCTAGGGCGGACACTTTTGTCCGCCCCAGCGAGGAATCGAAATTTTCAAAAACATTTTTTCCCGAAAATCCCTCGCTAGGGCGGTCAAACTTGACCGCCCCCGCGAGTGTTACAACTTTTCAAAATTATTTTAGTCGAGGATGTCTCGCTCGGGCGGTCTAAACTGACCGCCCTAACGAACACTCGCGTCTTTTTAAAATTTTTAAAACCGAGGTTCTCCCGCTAGGGCGGACACTTTTGTCCGCCCCAGCGAGCACTCGTAATTTTCGGGCAGACAGACTCTCGCTAGGGCGGACACTTTTGACCGCCCTAGCGAGTCGCGAATGTTTAAAAGCTGCGCCCTCCCTTCTCTCTTCTCCCACTCGCAAAACCTACACTTTTCTCTCAAATTTTCGCCCCTCCACTCCAGATCTGAAGCGATTGACGTGGTTTCTTGCCAATTTACAGGTATATTTGTGAATCTCCATTGTTGCAAAGCCCAAGACGCGATTTTCCCGGCCAAATCTACACTCTCCGACCACCACCCACGCCGCCGCCTCTTCACGTTCCGGCGAGCTTCCAAATTTTCCGGCGACTTCATATTACTTGTGCACTCTACTCTTACCATGGCTTCCAAACGCTCGAAGGTAACCCGCGGTGCCTCTAGTTCTCGATCCACCCCCTCTATATTTGTGAATGATAGGGCTAGGGAGCGATTTGAGCAAGCTAAACTCCATAGAAAACCAATCCCTGAGAGGGGATGTACTTCGTGGATTTTAGATAATATTTTTGAGGAGTTCCAGGTTGCAGGACGAGGGTGGACGAATTTTTTAGCACAACCGAATGCGGCTGTGGTGCCGGTTGTACGTGAGTTTTACGCTAACGCCCCGGAAGGGACTGAAAATAAGGCTAGGGTGAGGGGACGTCAAGTCCCATATGATCCTAAAACGATAAATGATTTGTTGGGTTTACCGGCAGTGGATGATTCGGTATTCCAGGCTTGGGTGCTGAATCCGGATTACGATCTGATCATTCACACATTGTGTTATTCGGGCACTACGTGGAAGCAGCCGGGAACGTATACGGTGTTTCTTGAGAAATTTTTGAAGGTGGAGGCGGCACTTTGGTATGCCTTTCTATCGAAGAGATTGATGCCGGTAGGGCATACGAGTGATGTACAGCGGGATAGGGCGGTGGTTCTTTATGCGATCTATACCGGGATGCCTATTGATGTGGGCAAACTCATATTCGGGCAGCTGACTATCTGTATCAATTGCAACAATTTAGCCTTTTATTTCCCCACTATCGTGACTGAGCTATGTGCCCGCGCGGGTGTGATTTTCGCGCACGATGATGAGTGGCTACCGCCACTGAGATCCATCGATGAGGCTCTGCATACCTCCAAGTACGCGAAGAGACGGGATGAGCTGCCCGCTGATGTATTTTACGGTCACGTGCAAGCCGCTCCACCACCGCCGGTCGTCGGACATCCACCACCACCGCAGCCACGCCGCCGTGCCATTCGAGACCGAGTCGACGAGTTGGGCGCTTGGGCCACCTACCAGACTCATTATCAGGCCATCGACCAAGCCCACACTCTGAACATCGAGTACTTGGTGCAGGGCATCTCGACTCACTTGGGCTTAGACGCTTCCGGCCGGCCGCCTGTTCCAGCATACCCGCCACCTTTCCACTTCCAGTACACGTATCCTATGCCGCCTGCAGCTGACGAGGGCAGTCCACCACCTGAGCATGATGAGGAGGAGGAGTTTTGATCAGGGGAGTTCACTGTTTCCCCTTTCTTTTTCTTTTGCATTTTCTATTGTTGCATTTGAATTCATAAGTTGTTATTGTTTTTCGTGTCTGTTTCGTTTTGTGCGATGAGGGCATTGCACAACTCTAGTATGAGGGGGTCGGGTAGTTTGTTTTGTTTGTTTGTTCAGTTATTTAGTTTGTTAGTTGGGTTTTTAAATCGGTGTATTTTCGTTGTTAGATTGTGAGTCGTTTATGGTGAGTTGACATGATTTATGAGCCGATGATGATGTTGCTTTGAGAAATATTGATTGGGTCAATGCATGAATGATACTCTGGATTGTTGAAACATGAGTTTTGGTGCAAATTTTGAACTTTTTGAGCACATATGTGTGGGGCCTAGAATTTTGTAGGAATAATGGTGAAATTTGAAATTCTTGTTGGTTAACTTGAAAGACATCACGTATGAATTGATTTAGCATGAAAACCCGTGGAAATAAGTCACTAATTGAGATCGTGCATGATAGCATTTGACTGACCTTGAACCGTACATATGCCCCCTTGTCAATATCCTGAATTCAAATACAGTACTCCTAACCAGCTGTAATTCAAAAAGATATATTCTTAGCCTAGGGAGTACATGTGTGAAAATTGTGCATCAAAATGTTGAAATAACAAAGTTCTTGTAAAAAGAACTTTGTGAAAAAAGGAGATGTAAGGTGAGGGGGAGCCGAAAATAAAAGGAATGAAATTCTATTCCTAGGCTAAAAGTTGGAGATGTAAGGAGTCGAGGAAGTCTGACACACAGTCTTGACAATTGCACAATGAAAATGATCGATGTACTCCCAACTTTTCGCCACTTGAGCTTATTTTCTTTCCTTTCGACACCCTTCTATGCACTTAAAAATTGACTAAAGTTCAAAATGATGGTTAGTGATGAATGGACACGGGGATGCATGCTAGTGAGATTTGTATTGAAGTGTTAATTGAGTGACTTGCATAACTTGACGATTGATCTATTTGACGTACGAATGACTAGACCCACCATGACACACACACGTTCGAATTAGTGCCAAGACTTATTTGTAGATGAAAAAGAGTATTTATTTGTGAAATGACTTGATTATGATGTGAAAAAATTTACTTGAGGCACGAACATAAAATTGTTAACTCACCATTAACTTTTTCTGGTGTTGGTTATTTCGTTTTTTTTTATTTATTTTGTCTGTTTAGAATCTCGTGCTTTAACCTATTTTACTCGAGGGCGAGCAAAAGGTTAGTATGAGGGGGTTGATAGAACTCATTTTTACGTGTTTTTAGTGTTGGTTTCGAGTCGCATTCATACATCATATTAGCTTGTTCTAGTTTATTCTTGCATTTTGTTTGCATTATTTAGCATATGACTGATTTCGTGTGTTTTGTGGTATTTTGTAGGAATGGAACCAAATATAGCAGAAAATGGGCACAACAACGAAGAAGCCTCGCTAGGGCGGTCAAAACTGACCGCCCCAGCGAGCATTCTAGTCTTACCGAGGATATCGAACAGAAGACCTCTCGCTAGGGCGGTTAAAACTGACCGCCCCAGCGAGACTGCTAGCCTGGACAAGAGAATTTAACAGAAGATTTCTCGCTCGGGCGGTCAAAAGTGGCCGCCCCAGCGAGACTAGAGAGAAGGCTCAAAGTTTTTATTCGAGAGTCACTCGCCCCAGCGGTCAATACCTACCGCCCTAGCGAGTTACGCGATCCAGCAAGATTCTGCGAGATTTGTTTCTATTTTCATGGACTCTATCCAAGACCACTAACCTAATACACGAGATTGGGCGCCGTTTTTCAGACTTACACATCATATTTTCATCATTTTTTCTGGGAGAGAAGGCTAGGAGTAAGGAAGACTTTCGAAGAACTCGAGAATTCCAAGCGTCGCAGCCATCTTCCATCGTCATATTTAGTATTTTATTATTCAGTATTTTATTCTCTTGCATAGATTGTTGATTTTTAGTATGAATTTGGTTGGCTAAACTCTAAATTTGTTGGGATTTGAGGGGATCCTACCCATACTCGTTGTTTAACATTATTTCTTGACATTTTTACAAGTGATTTGTTTATGCTATTGTTATTTCTTGTTTCAAGCGAAGCCTAGCTATCTTCCTTTGATTATTGCATGTTGTTAACGATTTCGACAGACTAATTAACAATAGGATCGCATAGTATAAACCACGGACTTACAATTTTAGTAGACATACGGAATTGGGTACGTGTCGATAGTAATAGTTCACCCGGATGAAAGCTAGTGGATTCCATAGAACGTAATGCAATCGTGAACTGTTAAATAATTGAGGACACTTGATTACTGCATGTTTATGATTAGTATTAATATAGCTCGACAGAGTATATTGATTAGTCTAGGGAATTCCGTCGAATGCACGAGTAAAAGTCGAGTCTAATTATCTGAACACGAGTGGTAGGTGAACTGATAATTCCCAACAAATTCGTTTCTCATTTGATTTTCATCCAATTTAATCATTGATTTCTTGATTATTTGTTCTTGCATTTTAATCATTTTAGTATTAAATTCACTTTAGTTTAATCACCAACTCCATCTATCGTTGCTAGAGAAATTTAAGTGAAAATAAGAATAGTGTAACGCAGTCCTTGTGGATCGATACTCGTATTCACGTACGTTTATTATAACTTGACTATCGTGCACTTGCGATATTTTAAATCGAGCTTTCATGTATAAAACAAATTTCGGGACTATTCACTGTGCAAGTTTGGCTCGATCAATAATATGACAAGATCGATGCAGAAAGAACAGAATATACGTGCCTTTTGAATCTTAAACGTTACCGAACGACGACACCGAAGCGGAGATAGAAGCGAGGTTGATCCGGGACGAACGTGGCACTATTTTCTCGCAATGAAATTTAAAGAAAAGTTGCTGGAGAATTCGAAGGGGAGGGGCGACTGCTGCCATCTCGAAGAACCCTATTTTCTTTTAAAATGATGATAGGAAATTGTGTGGTGTGTGTTGTGTTATACATGTGTGTGTGTAGGTGTGTGTGCGTGAGTCAACAAATAGATTAGGGAATGATTTTTGCTTAATTACTCATTCACAATACTAATTAAAAATGAAAGGCTAATTAGGTGGCTACTTAAAATACTAACTAAATTATTAGATTAATTAAACATATCAATCCCTATAAATCTTGAATAAAATTCCTTAATTTAAAATGAAATGCACAAGTAATACATTTTAAAAGTTTAAAATCATAAATTTACCTAATAATTAAATTAGGCTTTAAAAATATTTAAACTAAATAAATCATTTAAAATATCCCTTCCTTGACTTAAAATAAAATACCACATTTAAATTTCCAACAATCGTCACCGGGTCTTTTGCGCTATCCCGCCTCGAATAATCGCCTGAACCAAACTCAAGAAAACGTTTTAACGTGTACCCACTAAACGCATAATAATTTAAAATAATGAAAATTCATAAATCATGAATTAAAACACCGATTAATAAAATAAACATGCATTAAAATCAATTAATAAAATACATAAAGAATTTAATAACTTGCACGTACGTGGTTCATGTGGACCTCAAATTTTCGAGACGTCACATTTTCGGATCTCGGCTCGTTAAAAATCTCGTTCGGGCTCGTTCGTTAAGCTTATCGAGCCGAGCCGAGCCCGAGCCTTATTTTGGGCTCGACAATTTTGTTGAGCCGAGCTTGAGATTAATGATGTTCGGCTCGTTAGCTCGTGAACATGTTCGATAATAGGTTCGTGAGCTCAAAATTGAGATCGAGCTCGGCTCGTTTAGGTCGATCGTGAGCTCGAATTTGAGATAATTAATGAGTTATAATATTAAAATAATTATGTATGATAAATAATAATAAATTAAAAATTAAAAATTATATTAAAAAAGATAAACGAGCCATTAACGAGCCGAGCTCGAGCCGAGCCCGAGCTTCATAACTTCCGAACGAGCCGAGCCCGAACTTCAAATCAAAGGCTCGTAAAGATCCCGAGCCGAGCCCGAGCCGAGAAAATAGTTTAACGAGCCGAGCCCGAGCCTGATACTGTTCGGCTCGGCTCGGCTAATTTACATTCCTAAGTGGAATCTAGGAGATCATGAGGCGATGCTACTAGACGTTCTTACCATGATTCGGTGGGTGCAATCATAAATGAGTTCTGAAATTCTTGGTCAATGTGTTGATGAAAAGAATGAGGTTAATTAGGGTAAACCCAAATAAAAATAAATGATATTTTGAATCACGTGGATTTGTGAATACACGACTAGCTGTATCTATGAAATATTGAATGTCACACAATATAGGATTTTATGTTCTCATTGAGAAAGTCTAAATTGAAGGAGTTGAATTTAGCTACAGTAATCTGATGGTTTGATGGAGATCAAACAGAATATTTCTAAATGAGTTTACAAATTTATTCCATAAGATGGAAGAAATGGAAGTTATCTTAATAGCTAATTGAGGAAGGAGAATGAAAATGTCTATTTTGGGAAAGAAGTTCAGAAAACTGGCAGCTGTCAAATATGGACATGAAAATTTTGATTTTCGAAATTTTCAATTTTCATTATATGAACAAAATTTGTATCATTGATACATCAGTGCTGTCAGATCGTCGATCAAGGTTATGATGAGTTTACAATTATTTATTTAGCGAATTTAGAATTTACTAATTAAATAATAAAACTAAAAGTGAATCTCATGTGAAACCGTCTCACGGATCCTAATCTGTGAGACGGGTCAAACCTACCCATATTCATAGTAAAAAATAATATTCTTAGCATAAAAAATAATACTTTTTCATGTATGATCCAAATACGAGATCTGTCTCATAAATACGACTCGTGAGAACGTCTATATATATATATATATGCATCTATCAAAAGTACATTAATGTTTTTATATAGACACTTTATACGGAAATATAAAGATTAAGAGCCTGATGAGACTATGAATTGTGGTGGCATACAACTTGTGTAGTTGTTTTATAAATATGGTATCAAAGGTTGATAACGAAAGAGAGTTTTGCACACAACAAATTTCACCAAAATTCAACTTCCCTTTCCAAGCACAAGTCTCGGCCACTCTAAGAAAGTTAGGAGAGAATTTTCGGCCAAACACTTTCATCACCGCCTCGTCCCGTCAAGGCTGCATCGACTCCAGATACATAAAAATATTTTTTTATAAATTGGGTCGTGTCGAACATCTATCTCACAATGTTGGCATATGAGACGGTTTGCGAGATTTGTTTAAAATATAATCAACATTTTATAAATATGATATTAAAAATTTTATTTTAATTTTAACTGAAGAGGGGATTGCCTCACCAAAAAAGAAGAGATTAAACGGGATAATTCCAAGAGAATATGTCAAGTTCTTGGTAAGATACATATTCCATACAGTTTTCAAATATTCTATGATCACTGAATCAATTTTAGAAATATGAAAATAATTTTGCAGCAGTAAATCAACTATACATCATAAATTGACTTTCAAATGTTATAAAACTTTTATATAAACTAGCTACTCTGCACACGCGGTGCGTGTGTGTACAATTTTTTTTTATAATTATTTATGGACTAAAATGAAATTTGACAAATTATCAAGGTACTAAAGTGCTATTTGAATAATTGTAATAAAAAAAATAAAAACAAAAATGTAATTTTGATATCAAATAGGGGCAAAATAGGGAAACCAAAAAACAGACCAAAGACACCAAAAACAATTATTCTAATATACTTAAACTTAATAAATAGTAAAAGATAAAAGATAAGCAACAAATCAAAAAATAATTTTATTATATGCTTAGAAAAGCAAATTATGCCCATTCTAAATTCCACAAATGGACAAGCACAACATCCGAAAAGTACACCTACTGTCAGGCATATAACTGATTAATATGAAAATAAATTTAGATATTATTTATCGATTTCCCGAGTGGATAATTTTAAAAAAAATTAAGGGTTGACTGCGCAATTGTGGCACAACCACCTGAGATATTGTTATTTAATTTTCTACTAATGAATTTCAAAAGAATTAGAAATTATTATTAATGCAATAATCCACTCCATTAAATCAAAAATATCGATCGTCGACTTTGAAAATTAATGGGAATGAATAAGAGCCATCCCATGTCGAAAAGAGAACATTCAAATCAAAACAGTTTATAAATATCAAAATTATATAACAAGCTTTGTTTAAAAATTAAATTATATATTTTTTAAAAATAATCAAAATAAAAATTATTAAAATTAAAAAACAATCGTTCAGGCCAAATCAAACCAGGTTTGGTTGTTAATTATTAATGTTTTGATTACTTTTTTTTTTACTAGGAAATTTGGTTAAATAACCTCGATCAATTTTTTTTTTTTAAAGAAAATGATCTCCTCAAATATATTTCAAACACATATGAAAAGATCATTTTCGTAAAAAAAAAGTTGATCGAAGTTAAACGAAAATTACCCCTTGTTTTACTACTTGATAAAACCAATATATTTGATTTGGTTCGAGTTTTTATAGGTTGAAGGGTAAAGGCAGCATGTCCCTAACTTCAAGAAACAACTGGTTAACATGATACGTTTTCAAGGGCAGCAAAACCAGCTGTTCGGACTGTGTCAACTAAAGATTCATACCAACATTTGACAGAGACATGGGCTCGAATCGCTGGAGCATATTTAAAAACAAAAAAGGAGCAGCATACTACCGAAAAACACAGGCCAAAGACCTGTTTCCTGACGTACCCACACAAGAAGTATATAATTATTTGTTTAAGTTTATAACTACATCTATCTACAACAAGAAAAGATGGGAATAGCGGGGGAGAGGTGGTGGTTAACTAACTAATTAATGAAAATACAGGAATTCTAGGAGTCTTGGATAAAAGGCCACTGCTGGATTCTACTATCCTTAACCGCATCCTTGATCTTGAAGCTTTGCATCTTTTGCCCATCATAAATAAATCAAAGGGATGGATTTTACGAGCCTCCATCTCCACTTTTCTTGTTGCCTCGCTTTCCCACTGTTCGCCTCCCACGTCTTCGCGAAGAGCCACTTCCAGATTTGTCAGGAACTGACTGCCCAGAATTAGAAGGTATATGATGCCCATGAACCCAAGCAGGGAACCCAACAGCAGGGATTCTGTAGAATTCACCGTTCGAAGTTAAACATCACCACCACGACAAAAGGCTCGATAAAGACATGAAATTTAACAAAGGGGTGATATGAGCAGATAAGTGATCAAGAGCATATCCATTTAACAGAATGAAAATATAAATTTGTAGAAAAATGAACTAATTGAAATTAAGGCAATGCAACACCACCTGGCAAGAAATAGTTCAATATATAAGCCACACACCTATATGGTTTATTATAGGATCAAACTATGCATTGGTATTACAAAATGGGCTTGTCGTGACAAGCAAATATGATACAATTCTCGCAGTGCTTAGGAATCGGAGCAATGAGTTACAAGTTTAAAGAAAGAGAAAAGTAAATACGAATTTATTTCCGATTCAGACAAAGAGCAAGAAAAACTGCACACATAAATTAATGATTTTAACACAAAACCAGAGCATGTCATCACGAGAAACAAGAATATTCTATCAATATCACAGTATAACTAGGAGAATCACATAGTGGGAATTCGAAGTCCTCACCCAACAAGAGCACAGCAGACTCCTGCTTGTTCATGGAAGCATCAAATGCCTTACTACTGTGCAAAGAAAGCCGTAATGCTTGATTCTCGGCAAGAGAGAATTGGAGCAAAGTCCCAAGCCTCTTGCATTCTGCTTCATAGTACTTACTCTTCAACTCAAGATCCCTCAGGTACATCTTCTTTCTTTCCCGTGATCTTACAGCCGCATCCCTGTTCCTGATTTGCCTACAATTCATAACCCAACTTTAGAGATTGCAATACAACAAATTTCACTCGAGTATATATAGTGATGGACTGATGGAGCTCAGGAAACACTAGCCACTTCAAAGAAAAAAGGCTAGAGCAAGCCAAGAAACACGAAGAATACAAACATGAACCCGTTTCATTCATAAATACGGCACCTAAACCAACATTAATCAAGGAAACAAAAAAAATCTAAATCAAAAAATGAAGGAGAGGCAAACATGTTCAGGGTGGCAAAAAAAGTAACACCTTTTGCGTTTTTTATCGACGGGATCATCAGTTTCTCCGGCATCACCACCTTTACCATCATTGATCTGATGGGAGCTATCTTCCTCTTCTTCTTGTGCCTCAACCACCACCGAGTCAGGGCTGGCGGACGAATCCTTAGAGAGATCCGAACCTAACCAGGGCCCATCAGGCGAATCCAAAAGCAAGTCCGAGAAAAACTCATCGGTCAAAGAATCGCTGTGTTCTTCAACTGATTTATCGGAATTGGACTCGTCATTCATAAGGTATCGCTCGATGTCGTCGATCGAAAAATAAGAATCCATACCATCTGCGGCGGCTGCCGCATCATCAAACAAATCGAAACCCAACTCATCTGGGACGTTATCTAACAAACTTTCCTCATCAATCGCCTCTTTATCTGTAACTCCAGTCTCGATCATAGCCGCTGAAGAAAAAATAATCCAAAATCAAGCATTTGAACATGAACTGAATTCAGGGAGTGGTTTTATAGACGAAGCGGATCCTTGGGCAGTTTCCCGGTCGTTTCCACTAGCCTCCCTGTTAAGGACAGGAGGAGGGATTATCTGAGCCGTAGATATTTGAAAGATTGGACCACATACTCCGTAATGTACATGAGAACTGTCTTTCCTCAAAAACACATCACCCAACCAATCAGCATTCAGACTTAAGGGACGGGGCGACGGGCTACTCCAGGGAAGACTATGCTGCATCACGCGGTACTACCAATTTTTGTATTTTTATTAGAGATCTATAAATTTTTATTTTCTCTTCGAAATCAATCCTATTATTATGATTCTTCAATACTATACAAAATCCCCACGACGAAGAGATACAATTAAAAATATCATACATTAAATAATCATTAACTTTATTTTATTCTAATATTTTTTTTTTATTTCTAATTTTTTTAATTGTTTTCCCGTGTTCTTACGTTTTGATGAATATTGAAATCGTTCTTGATCTTATAGATAAAGTGGTGGGTGGTCAGATGAATACCATGCTATGTGCTAAGCTTACTGATGAGGAGATTCGTAAAGGTGTTTGATATGTATCAATCTAAAACTTCAGGAACGAACAAGTTTATTGTTCTTTTCTATCAGAAACTATGACCGATAATTGATAAGAATATATGAAAAAGTGAATTAAAAATCATAAGTGATCAAGAAGGTTTGGCATATTGGAATGCTAAGCTCATCACACTTATTGTGAAGGTTAAGGAATCATTGTATTTGTAGGATTTCAGATCAATCAGTCTATGTAACACTTGTTACAAAATAGTTTCTTGCGCAATCACTAACCGGTTTAGACCAATTGGTTTAATCCAATTCTTCCTCAAATTATTGATTATTTTCGAAGAACATTTATCACAGACAAGTTAATTCTTGATAATGTGATAGTTAGGTTTGAGTGTAAGTATTGGATTTGAAATAATAGGAAAGACAAAACATGATTTGTAGCCATCAAATTAGATATGAGCAAAACATAATAATCGAGTTAAATCAGTTTTACAAGTGATTCCTTCTTATACAATGTCCTACTTTAAAATTCCAATTACTTTTTATCAGGAGTTGGAACAAATTAGTGCAAAATTTTGGTGGCAGGACAAAAATCGTAAGAGAAAAATGCATTGATTAAAGTAAGATAACTTATGTTGCCCAAAAGGTATGGGTGGGTTGGGCTTTCGACAGTTTTCAGTATTCAGCAAAGCATTGCTCGCCAAACAAGTATAGAAGATCATTCAACTGTCTGAGTCATTGAAGGCAAAAATACTAAAAGCACACTACTTTAAACATGTCGGGGAATTATCCGTTGTACATTTGACACTCATTACTGTGGAGTCGGGAGTTGATAAAAAAAGTTTGTGCTTGACAGTGGACAATGGACAATGTGTTATAGCAAGGAAAGATCCTTGTATCTCGAAGCTGGTATCATGATGTACTTGTGAGAAAGAATTTTCCACTCGTGAAGTTGAAAAAAATATTGATATTCCATTAAATCGAAGTGGTGATGATAATATTAGAGTGTGGATAGGTAACAAAAATGAGAGATACAATGTGAAAGAGGGCTATTCAAAGGAAGAAACAACTTGGGTTTTTGCCTCGGTTTCGGGTTGATAAATGAATATATTTTTCTCGGATTCTATGATTTTTGTTCAAATGGTAAGTGCTTAACCCCTGTGGAGAGTTTGGTCATCCAGGTATATTGGCTTTGGAATCCACGTTAGAGCTCGATAACTTCAAATCTATTAAGATTAATTGTGCGATGCATTTTGATACCCCATGGATGGGCCTAGCCTAGATGGAAGACATGGATAGACCACTACTCTTGGCTCATCTCTAGCCCAAATGAAAGACAAGTCCATCAAGGGTTCAGGTATCCTCCTATAAATACCAGGTTTGATTGTTCAGTTAGATTATTCACTATATTGTTTTCAGCAGCACCTTTAGCTACTCCCCCATATATCCTCAGTCTCTGACTTGAGCGTCGGAGGGGCTACACCAGGACACCCTCATGGCCCCCTCCTAACGATCTTATCTGTGATTTAAGGCTCAGGGTAATTTCAAAACCTGCGTCTGGACTAGAGACACTTGCTGGGAGCGGACCCTAAATTATCCGTGAGTATCACTTGGCGCCATCTGTGGGAAGTTTGAGTTGAGACGTAGATATGGTAGGGAAGAGAGGGAGTGGAAGAGCTACATCAGCATCATCGCGTCCTCGGAGGGGACCCGAACCATCTCATGCTGAGACAATACAGGAACAGCCGCATCTTGAGACGAGACAGGAACAACCTCGTCAAGACGAGAACCGAGCAGCCCATTCACGAGAAGAGAACCAAGCAGCCCATTCATGAGACGATGGTCGAGCAACCCGTCCCAATGAGAATGTGGGGAACTTGACCCTGGAACAGCTGGGCAAATTTATCACCCGAACTGTGGATGAGGCCATGAAAAACAACCGATAGTCTATTTTTGCTGAAGAGCAGGCCACTCGCCAGAAGCGAGAGGAAGATGCTGAGGGCCACCAGAGCAGGGTTAAAGAGACACAGCCCCACCAAATTGGGGAGATTAGTGAGATAGGAGAGATGTGGAAAGAAATACGGATGTTGAGGCAGCAGTTTGGAAGCAGAGCGCCGGCACCCAAGAGAGTAAGTCTTTTTTCACTAGCCATTTTAGAAGAAGGGCTTCCTCCAAATTTTCGACAATCGAATGTGGGAGAGTACGATGGACATACTGACCCCGAAGAACACTTGGGGAGATTTGAGAATGCGGCTTTGTTGCATCAATATTCAGATAGAGTCAGGTGCAGGGTGTTTTTGGGCACGTTGGTGAGGTCAGCCCAGCAATGGTTTATTACCCTGCAGCCCAACTCCATATAGTATTTCGAAGTTTTTTAGACGGATTTTGTGCGCCGGTTTTCTTGCAGGAAGAGGCATCAGAAAAATTATTTGAGTCTGTTTGTGATGAAACAACAAGAGGCTGAAACTTTGCGAGAGTTTGTCCAGCGCTTCAATAGTGCAGGGCTGGAAATACCAGCGGCTACCCTTAACATCATGATAAGTGCATTTACCCAAGAACTGAGTGGAGGAAAAATTTTCAAATCGCTGGTCAAGAAACCTCCGTCGAGCTATGATGATTTGTTTGCTCGGGCAGAAAAATATATAAATCTAGAGGATGCCCAGTGGCACAAGAGGATGGAGCAGCGGCCCGGGGGAGGAAGAACTGAGGGAGCGGAGAGAGGAGGAAGGAAGAGGGGCGCATGGGAAAGAGATGAGAATAAAGCTAGGGACAGAAGAAAATTCTCATCACATGTTCCTCTGGATAGGAGTCGTGACGAGGTGACGGAGGTGAGGGAGCCCGAGGAGAGGTGGGAGAAGTCGCGAAGGGCTAAGAGCAGTGCTAGATTGCCTGCGCGGGACAGACGAGAAGGATGCGCATCTGGGAGTCGACCGAGGTCTCGCCCGTCCCCTAGGCGTGGTCAAGGCCCTCCATGGATAAATCAGAGGGTCGGGAAGCAGAGAGGGGAAGGTCGAGGTCAAGATGTCCCTCAGGAACCCGTCGAACCGAGGAGGGGAAGGAACGATGATAACCACCCTACGAGATGAATGATTCATATGATCTCGGGGGTGCTACTGATGGAGACTCTGGGCGAGCTCGGAAGGGCCATGGGAGAAGGTTGGAGAACTTTGAGATATCTAGGGGTGCAGACTTACCACAAGACCCCGTCATCAGCTTTGGGCCGGAAGACCTCCGAGGCGTTGTGACTCCATATAACGATGCCTTGGTGGTGACAGCCACCATTGCCAATTATGATGTGGCGAGGATATTTATTGATAATGGAAGCTCCGTGAACGTCTTGTTCAAAAGCACGTTGGATCAAATGAAGGTGGAAGGATTTGAGTTTGAGCCGGTCTCCACCCCACGGTATGGGTTTGCAGAACACGTCATCCTGCCTTTGGGTCAGATTGTTCTTCCCCTATCCTTGGGGACTTATCCTCGGCGGGTAACAAAAATGATATCATTCACCGTGGTGGATAACTCGTCAACGTATAATAGAATTCTAGGACGGACAACCCAGAAGGTTTTTAGAGCAGTGCTTCCAGTTATCATCAGAAGCATAAGTTTCCTGTGGGAAAAAGAGTTGGAGTCTTGTGTGGGGACCAGAAAGTTGCACGTCGTTGTTATGAAAGAATCGTGAAGGAAGAAGAAAAGAGAGGTCATGAGCATTCGCATGGAAGCTTGAGCTCAGTCTTACAGTTGTAGAGTCATTCGGAGAAGCTTCTAAGTGGGTAACTTTGTCCTGTGGAGGTACAAGAGAAGCAGAGAGCAAAGTTGGAGAATACACTGGGTAAGGCTCTAAAGAGACCTGAGAATGCTTACCACCTTAAAGAATATTAATCTTGACTTTATTTTTGATGTATTTCATTCCTGAATTTGTCTTATGTTATCAGTTGATATTTAATAAAGTCAAGTTCTTATATTAAGTTCGTGGTTGTTCTTGTATTATGAGAATGATATGAATTAAATTTTACCTACTTAAGCTGCGCCTAGTAGAGGAGAAGAGTGGGGAGGAGAAAAGTTATGTTTTTCCTGCTAAGGCATCGCCTAGCAGAGGAGCAGAGTGGAGGAAGAGAAACAAATTTTCCTGCTAAGGGATCGCCTAGCAGAGGAGCAGAGTTGGGGAGAAGAAAATTTTTTTTTCCTGCTAAGGCATCGCCTAGCAGAGGAGCAGAAGTGGGGAGGAAAAAAAATTTTATTTTCCTGCTAAGGCATCGCCTAGTAGAGGAGTCAGAGAGTGACGAGGTGAAATTTTTATTTTCCTGCTAGATGTCGCCTAGCAGAGGAGTTAGAGGGTGAGGGTGGAGAATCTTTAATTTCCTGCTAAGGCGTCGCCTATCAGAGGAGTTAGGGGGTGAGGGTGGAGAATCTTTATTTTCCTGCTAAGGCATCGCCTAGCAGAAGAACAGAGTTGGGGATGAGAAAAATTTATTTTCCTGCTAAGGCATCGCCTAGCAGAGGAGCAGAGTTGGGGATGAGAAAAATTTTTATTTTCCTGCTAAGGCGTCGCCTAACAGAGGAGTTATAGGGTGAGGGTGGAGAATCTTTATTTTCCTGCTAAGTTGTCGCATAGCAGAGGAGTTAGAGGGTGAGGGTGGAGAATATTTATTTTGACTTTATCAGAGGAGTTAGGGGGTGAGGGTGGAGAATCTTTATTTTCCTGCTAAGGCATCGCCTAGCAGAAGAACAGAGTTGGGGATGAGAAAAATTTATTTTCCTGCTAAGGCATCGCCTAGCAGAGGAGCAGAGTTGGGGATGAGAAAAATTTTTATTTTCCTGCTAAGGCGTCGCCTAACAGAGGAGTTATAGGGTGAGGGTGGAGAATCTTTATTTTCCTGCTAAGTTGTCGCATAGCAGAGGAGTTAGAGGGTGAGGGTGGAGAATATTTATTTTCCTGCTCATACGTCGTCTTGAAGAGGAGTTAGAGGGTGAGGATGATAAGAATTTTATTTTTCTACTAAGGCATCACCTAGTGGAGGAGCAGCGTGTAACAGAAAAATTTTATTTTCCTACTAAGGAATCACCTAGTAGAGGAGCAGCGTGTAGAAGAAAATTTTTATTTTCCTGCTAAGGTATCACCTAGCAGAGGAGTTAGAGGGTGGAGATGTCGAATTTTTATTTCTAAGGTATCACCTAGCAGAGGAGTTAGAGGGTGGGGATGTCGAATTTTTATTTTTCTGCTAAGGTAGCACCTAGCAGAGGAGTTATAGGGTGGGGATGTTGAATTTTTTTTTCCTGCTAAGGTATCACTAGCAGAGGAGTTAGAGGGTGAGGATGTTGAATTTTTTTTTTCCTGCTAAGGTATCACCTTGCAAAGGAGTTAGAGGGTGGGGATATCGAATTTTTATTTTCCTGCTAAGGTAGCACCTAGCAGAGGAGTTAGAGGGTGAGGATGTCGAATTTTTATTTTCCTGCTAAGGTATCACCTAGCAGAGGAGTTAGAGGGTGAGGAGGTTGAATTTTTATTTTCCTGCTAAGGTAGCACCTAGCAGAGGAGTTAGAGGGTGGGATGTTAAATTTTTATTTTTCTGCTAAGGTATCACATAGCAGAGGAGTTAGAGGGTGAGAGTGCTGATTTTTTATTTTCCTGCTAAGGTATCACCTAGCAGAGGAGTTAGAAGTGAAGATGTTGAATTTTTATTTTTTTGCTATGGTATCACCTAGCGGAGGAGTTAGAGAGTGGGGATGTTGAATTTTCAATTGCCTGCTAAGATATTACCGAGCAGAGGATTTCGTACCATGCCGATTTTATTCACCCTAGTAGGTTTAAAGGCATCAGAGATAAATTCAGAAGAAGCAGTGAATGCAAACACAAAATACTCAGTACGAAAGAAAACGAGTTCGTACATGCTAATAGTGCGCGAAAGAAAATAACCAAATGTAAACATCGTAAAAGCCGCAAGGATGAGCTGCTGACGATCACAAGTGTGTGCACGCTCGTGCGGATAGGGCAAGCGTGGCGAGGGGCGAGCTCGCGCAGGGGTGTGGCGTGCTGGTCGACCACTCGTGGTTAGGGGCGAGCATGGGGTAAGGCGCGCTGGGGCGCAAAGGGGGAGCGAGGCAGGAGGCGAGCATGGCACGACGCTCGGGCGATCGTGGTAGAGGGCGATCTCGGGATGCTATGGCAGGTGCGCTGGGCAAGACGCACTCGGCGAGCTAGCGAGGGCGAGTAGGCGGCCCGACGAGCTGGCGAGGGCAGGGTGACTAGGCGAGCCGTGGCACGCTTGGCGAGCGTGAGGCGGGCTCAGGCGAAGATGAGGCGCACTTGGGCGAGCTCGGCGATGGCTTGGCACGGTGCGCGCAGGCGAGACGTACCTGGGCGAGCCACGAGGGCTGGACTGTGCTAAGGCGAGGCCGGCATGGGCTAGGGCGCAGCGATGGGTAAGCAGCACTAGGGTTTACGTACGGGAGAGAACTAACAACTGAAGGGAGTAGTAAATTTTGTGGAAGAGAAGTGAGAAAGAAGCAAGGAGGGGACCTCTATTTACAGGGGGAGCCCGGACCAAATGTTTCCATGCAAAACAAGATTGCGATTTGATTTGATATCTTTCTCTTTGGAGACTGACGAACAGCAGGAAAATTCACGGCCTCACCCTTGCGAGTGCTTACTTTTGAGGCCGTAATTTTCGCAGCGGCAAACATCGTTCGTTAACGACAAACGAAATAATTTTTCTATTACGGTACGTCCTCGTCGCCGATAAACCAAGGACAACACAATTAATCGAACTTTGAACCTACGATTCAGTTCGATTCGGGAGGGGGAGACGGTTGATACCCCATGGATGGGCCTAGTCCAGATGGAAGACATGGATGGGCCCACTACTCTTGGCTCATCCCTAGCTCAAATGGAAGACAAGCCCATCAAAGGCCCAGGTATCCTCCTATAAATACCTGGTTTGATTGTTCAGTTAGATTATTCACTATATTGTTTTCAGCAGCACCCTTAGCTGCTCCCCCCATATATCATCAGTCTTTGATCTTATATGTGATTTCAGACTCAGGGTAATTTCAAAACCTGCGTCTGGACTAGTGACACTTGCTGGGAGCGGACCCTAAATTCCTCGTGAGTATCACATTTGTTAGCTCGCATGGCCTTGATTTTTTTGACACGACTAAATGGCTAGATGGTGTTATTCCATAATGACTTATGAACATTGTATCTCGGGATATTGTTTATTAATTTCTATATTGTTTTAATTTTTTTTTTTAAGGAAAACAAAATTATTATTTTAAAATGAAATACATCTATAATATTTATTGTCACCATTTTTTTTTAATTTTTTTCAAAATAAAAACACAAAAGACGATATATAGATAATTTTGATATTTATTGTATATCTATATAAAATGAAACATTATAAAAAATATGAAGTTAAATAACTAGTGTTATAGATATTTCGTAAAAAATCATCTAAAGTAACTGAAAATTCCCTTGAATTTTTATATATGTTTCGTACAATATCTCATGTTTTAGCAAAATTTCCGAAAAATTTACCAACCCAATTTTTTATAGCTTCGGATAAATTATAAAAACATAAGAATAAATTTCACTTGATTGGAAAATTTGAAAACAAAAGGTAAATTAAGACGACATACATTTATCAATGAGTTTAATTATAAATATTTTTATTTTACATTATTTATTTTTTCACATTTAGGGTATTTATAAAATTTAATAAAATTTTATGAATAAATAAAGTCCTAGAGAATTTTACTTTACGAATAAAGATATTGACTATTGAGTGCAATAATTGCCCTTATTAATTAAAACAATCGAAATATTGTTTTTGACCTATTATATGATTTAAAAGATTTGATTTGTATTGTTACCACTAGTTGAAGCTTTTGATTAAAGCGGAAAGTTTTTAGTCTTAAAATTGATATCAGAACCAAGATCACGAGTTCGTTTCTCATTTATATCAAAGAGTACAATTATTGGATGCAATAATTGTTCTTACTAGGTAGAGCATTCGAGACATGATGCTTGAATGATTTGTTATAGTAGATGCCCTGCAAGCTAACGGTTGACTAGGGAATTTATTGACTCAAGTGTCATAAACAATCTTTATTTTAATATAATTTAACTTTTTATGGTCTTGTTTTACTTTATCTGTATACCCATGCAATCAGCATAGATAAAGTCCTTGATTATACTTTAATGCAAATGAATCGTAATTCGATGTTGAAACTCATTTGTAAACACTGTATGATCTAAATTCGTTCCTAGTCGATTCAGCCGCCTAAAACATGGATAAAGGTCGCTTGAGCTCGAGACTAGCATATGTAATGTTGTGTACCGCGTTTCTCGGTAAGAGCGTAGAGATATCCAAACATGCAGATGGGTAGTCATATGATGATTATACCGAACAACCCTCCCTCGAATTTTCCAAGTGGTTATCATTCATCGAGAGGATAAGTCCGTGGTTATGATTGTACACCATTAGTCCTAATGACCCGGGACAACACTGAGGCTCTATATGCTAGGGCTGTGCTTTGACTCGTTTAACGGCACCAGGAGAGTCATCAGGTGGCGAGGTTGGGTACAGTTGCGACACATATAGGAGCCAGTGCATTGTAGTCGGAGATTCACTGCTCACCTATGGGTGTGGATATCCTATATGATCTGATGAAATAATAGTGCGTGGAATCTCCGATAGTACATGCGATGCCACTATTTATATTTATCACATAGTTATCGAACTATTATGCAACCCTTGATGAACCAATGGTTGCAGATTTGATCTGGATATATGAGTGAAGGGACCGTACTGTACGTTAATCATAATCGACTTGTTTTTGCAGACACTATCAGTGATACCTAGGGAGTCATCGGACGATGCTACTAGACGCTCTTGCCATGATTCGATGGGTGTAATCAGAAAATAGTTTCTGACATTTTCATGATCAAATGTTGATGCATGGAATGGGGCAAATTAGAGTAAGCCCGAATGAAGGATTATGTCCTGAATCACAAAGAGTTGTGAACCCACAGCTAGCTGTATCCCTGAACCATTGAGGGTCACACAAGCACTGGTATACTTATTCACGTTGAGATAATAAATTCATCGAGTTGAATTTATAAGAAATAAGTTTGATATGATCAATCGATAAGCTTATAAATAAAGTTTATAAAATTTATAAAAATTTTTGTGAGCATGACTTCTAATACAATCAAAAGAAGTGCATCTGCCTTATTTAGACATTGATGATCTCGAAATTAAAGTGTGCATCATAATAACAAATAAGTTGAATTTGTCACATCGATGATCTTGGATCGTCGATCGAGATTATGATGAGATTAATATGATGGGAGTATGGATCATGAGCTTGTAAGAGTATAAGTCCATCATGCTAATTTATTAAAGTTCAAATGGACTTTAATAATTAAATTATATTTTAATTGAGTTAAAATATAGCCCATTAAGTTTTTATAAAATATGATATTGATTTATGTAATATGAAAATATTAATGATACCATAATTTAAAAAACTTGCGCACAAAGCAAAATAATATTAATGCATGATATTCTCATAATATATGTATTAATATTCGAGATTGTAATTAATATGGCATGGATTTAGAATCTTTGGTTAACTTAATTAATTGGATTAATTAAGTAAAAAGAAAGGTTAGAAATATAATTAGAATTTTTTTTTATTCTAATTGAAATTCATGCATTCGAGAGTTAAAAGAATGGCAGAAGATTTTTGAAATCTAATTACTTAATTAATGTGATTAATTAAGGTAACAAACATTATTTAAAATAATAAAATATATTTTTACTTTGGTTTGAAATTAAGGGGAGATGACCGAAGCTTTCAAAAAAGTGAATAATAAGGAGATATGAGAATGTCTCCAATTCTATCGGCCGTCCCATTGCTCCCAAAAATTTTTTGAACCAATTTTTGTTTTTTGATCTCAAACGCAAAATATCTTCTACACTTTCTAGTGAAAGTTAGAAGAGGAACAAGTTATTTGGTCGTGGACCTGATTCAAAAATTAAAGAAGAAGATCGAAGATCGAAGAACGTTCGTAGAGATTTACAACAAGAGCTACGTCCGCTAATACCAGAGTAGTTGGTGCCAAGTGAAATTATTCACTAAATGTATAATTACTCTACTGAAAGGGGATCGGTTACGGTGACCGGAAGCGCAACGGAAGTCAAAAATTTTAATTTTTACATAGAAATTTCGGCCACCCCAAGAAATTGTGCAACAAATACAATAAAACACAAAAATGTCATACATAGGGTGTTTTAAAGAAATATACCTATCAATCTCAAGAGATTGATTATGGCTCCAACTTTGTTGTCAAACAACAAAGCTCTTGAAAGGTAGAAACTATCTTCAAGCTTTCCAATGAGCACTCCTTGCTCAACTATTAAGCCCACCACCAACTAGATAGATCCTCTCATATTTTGCACTAGAAAAATATGAGGATTTTTCAAAGAGAAGTTTTGTTATTCAACAACTTGAAGAACAAAAATGGAGGAGAAAATTTTTTTTGAGAGAAAAGGATGTGAGGTTTCGGCCATGAGGGAAAAGATGGAGTGGGGGGGAGACTAGCCTTGGTTGTTGAAAAAGGTAGAATCACTCTTTGAATGCCATGCTTTGAAAACACAAAAAGTAGTCTCCCAACCCTTCACCTCCCATGCATGCATATTATATGGTTTTTAATCAAATTAAAAACCTTGGACTAAATTTTAATTATCTCAAACATATTTGAGACTAATTAAACATTACTTGAATTTACCCAAGTCCCACTAGTTAAATAATTAATTTAAATTGAGCTCTACAAGACTCAATATAATTTAATTAGTTCAACACTTGAATTAATTTAATTATTTGGACTCTACTAGGTCCACTAGTGTTTAATTAATTCAACACTTGAATTAATTTAATTTAGTCCATAATAATATTTATGAAAATCACAATTTTCAAATACATTATTCACTTGGCCAAATTTTAATTTAGGAACACTTCCATAAATCAAAATTTACATTTCTCTCATAGAAGTCATACTTCTATTTTTCTTTACGCTTATAAACTCCTTTATAAGCCGTTCAACACATTGAACTATTTTTTTCCTTTATAGAAGTCATACTTCTAATTTTCCTTACGCTTATAAACTCCTTTATAAGCCGTTCAACACATTGAACTATTTTTACTTCTCAACGGGATCTAGAAAGCTAGCACTTGTGTGGCCCT
Organism: Primulina eburnea; assembly: GCF_022965805.1. Classification (NCBI taxonomy): domain Eukaryota; kingdom Viridiplantae; phylum Streptophyta; class Magnoliopsida; order Lamiales; family Gesneriaceae; genus Primulina; species Primulina eburnea. The sequence continues at coordinate 26,230,565 of NC_133103.1, read as the reverse complement.
CAATGGTTCATTGATACAACTAGCCGTGGGTTCACATCTCCATGTGATTCGGACTAAACATGTCCTTATTCGAGCATACCCCAATTGCTCCATTCTTACTTATCAACTCTTTGATAATAAGAACGTCAGAACTCAAGTCTGATAGTACCCAACCAATCATGTTAAACGCCTAGCAGCATCGCTTACATGATTCCCTAGGTATCAAATGATAGTGCCTGCAAGAACCATTCAATTATGGTTAGCGTACAGTACGGTCCCTTCAACTCATATATCCCGATCGATTCGACAACCATTGGTTTATCGAGAGTTGTCAATGAATCGATACTATGTGTCATGTCGTAGTTGCATCGATGGTGTAATCTATGAAACCCCTTTCATAATTACCACCATACTCTGGCCAGAGATTTCAACCTACATACACCTGATAACACATAGGATATCCATACCCGAAGGTAAGCGGTGAATCCCCGACTACAATGCATCGACTCCTATGTGTTTCGATAGAACACCCAACCTTGCCACCTGATGACCTCATGAGAGTCGGTAAACAAGTCAAAGTGAAACGCTAGCACATAGAGTCTCAATGTTGTCCCGGGTCATAAGGACTAATTCTGTACAACCATAAACTAGGACATTTCCACTCGATAAGTGAGAACCACTTGGAAAGTCCTTTTATGGAGGGTTGTTCAGTGCACTCTACAAGGAGCACCTATCTGCATGTTCGGACATCACAATGTCCCCTACCAATGAAACATGGTACTCACATCGCAGATACTAGTCTCTAACTCGCGCGGCCTATATCCTTCTTAGTGGCGGCTGAATCGACTAGGAACTGTTTAGAATATACAGTATTACAAATATGAGTTTCATGATACTCATCATATGAGCATCTCATATTCTTTCTACTATTTGTATATTCAAGAGCTTTATCTATGCAACTAGCATGGGTATACAGATAAAGATTTGCCAAAATAATAATTTCAAATATTATTAAAATAAAGATTGCTTATACATAGAGTTTCATTGTGAACACTCGGCCAACACTTGGCTCGACGAGCACCTACTCTAACAATCTCCCACTTGCACTAGAGCCAACTACCCATATGCTTTAAACCCATTGATTCGCGATGCTTGTCGAATAATGGTCCAGGTAAAGGCTTAGCTAGTGGATCAACAACATTATCTGCGGAGCCGACTATGTCAAAAGACACTTCTCTACTTTCCACAATCTCTCTGAGGATGTGGTACTTTCTCAATACATGTTTGGACTTCTGATGAGACCTTGGCTCCTTTGCTTGAGCTAAAACTCCCGTGTTGTCACACAACACCGGGATAGGAGCAACTCCATTAGGAATGACGTCCAACTCTTAGACGAAATTCCTTATCCAAACAGCCTCCCTTGCTGCATCTGATGCAGCAATGTATTCGGCCTCTGTGCTGGAATCCGTAATATTGTCTTGCTTGGAACTCTTCCAAGAGACAGCAGCACCGCTGAGCATGAATACAAAACCAGAGGTTGACTTCGAGTCATCGATATCGCTTTGGAAGCTAGAGTCGGTATAGCCTTCCAATTTTAGTTCTCCACCCCATAGACCAAGAACAATTTATTGGTCCTTCTCAACTACTTGAGGATGTTTTTCACAGCTTTCCAATGTGGAAGACCGGGGTTCGATTGATATCTACTCACTACACTTAGTGCGAAAGCCACGTCAGGACGTGTAGATATCATCTCATACATGATGCTACCAATCGTAGATGCATAAGAATGCTTGTCATCACCGCTATCTCTGCATCAGTCTTGAAAGGCAGACTTGGATAGGGACACGCCATGACACATTGGTAGATGTCCTCTCTTGGACTCATCCATCGAGAACCGCTTCACGATGGTATCAATGTATGTGGACTGGGTGAGACCAAGCAATCTTCTTGATCTATCTCAATAGATCTGTATCCCAATACAAAAGATGCTTCACCCAAGTCCTGCATCGAGAACTTACTCGCTAACCATATCTTAGTTGATTGCAACATTCCTACATCATTCCCAATGAGTAGAATGTCATCAACATAAAGCACCAGGAATGTCACAACACTCCCACTGACCTTCTTATACACACAGGGTTCCTCAGGATTCTTAGTAAATCAAACTCTTTGATTGTACTAGCGAATCTAAGGTTCCAACTCCTAGATGCCTGCTTTAGACCATAAATAGATCTCTGAAGTTTGCATACCATATGCTCACTTCCGATAGATGTAAACCCTTCAGTTTTGAGACATGTAAATCACTTTCTTAAAATCCCCATTAAGAAATACTGTCTTGACATCCATATGCCATATCTCATAGTCATACCATGCAGCTATGGCTAGCAATATCCTTATAGACTTGAGCATTGCAACTGGTGAAAAGGCTTCCTCAAAGTCAACTCCTTGTATTTGAGTATATCCTTTTGCCACTAATCGCGCCTTGAAGGTCAATACCTTCCTATCCGCCCCAAGTCCCTATGGGAACCGTTCCTTCAGGTGGATCTATAAGATCCCACACTTGGTTCGTATGCATGGAATTCAACTCAGATTCCATAGCTTCAAGCCATTTGGATGAATCGGCATCAGATAACGCTTCCTTGAAGGTCCTTGGATCACATCCATGGTTAGGCTCATCATGGCCCTCTTCAAGAAGCTGACCATACCTCATAGGTGGTCTCGAGACTTTCTCGGATCTTTTAGGAGCTTGTATCTCCTCACTTGGCTCTTCGGGTGTGGGTTCTATAGTTGTGGGTGTCTCTCGAACCTCTTCGAGTTCTATCATCTCCCCTTTTCTATCCAATAGAAAATCCTTTTCCAAAAAGGTTGCATTCCTAGAAACAAACACCTTTGTTTCTTGGGGATGATAGAAATGATATCCAACTTAATTCCTTGGATATCCACAAAGTAATATAAAATGGATCAACAATCCAATTTATCTCCCACTACCTGCTTCACATAAGCAGGGCTCCCATATTCTAAGATAAAAATATTTGGGAGGCTTACCCATCCATATCTTATATGGTGTCTGCATTTGAATGGACATTCAATGGAATATCTTTCAATTTTAAGTTATAAAGATCGTTTTCAAGTTCTCAAGTACCAATTAAACATTCATTCATGTAAATGTTGCAAACACCTTTGCAAAATAAACAAGAATATCCATTTTTATCAGCATAGAAATGGAAACAATGTTTTTACAAAATTAGGTACAAACAAAACATCTCATAAAATTAACTTAAATTATTGTTCAATAATAAGTAAACATCTTCAATAGCCTTGGCAGCAACTCTTGCTCCATTGCCCATCCTCTAGAAGGTCACACCTTCCTTAAGCATTCTACTTCTTCCCATCACCTGTAACCCATTACAGAGATGTGAGTCATAACCGGTATCTAATACCCAAGAAGTAGAGTTATTTGAAATGTTTACTTCAATTTAGAACATACCGTTTCCAGAACTCTTCTGGGCCAGATATTCTTTGCAATTTCGCCTCCAATGTCCAGGCTTCTTGCAGTGATGACAAACATCACTAGTCTTGTCAGCCTTAACTGGTGTGGCTGCCACAACGGGATTCGGAGATTGCCTCATCAAGGGCACGTTCTTCTTGGGACGTTGGAAAGAACTCTTCTTTCCCTTCCCATGTGGATCAATCTTCGTACCAGATGAAGAACCCACATAAAGAACCAACTTCTCTTTCTTGATGGTGGATTCAAACGTAACAAGCATGTTCACCAACTCCTCAAGGGTCGGCTCCATCTTGTTCATGTTGAAGTTCACCACAAAAGGATCAAATGAGCTAGGCAATGATAACAGCAACACGTCGGTGGTCAACTCTGAAGGCAAGATCATATCCATGCCAACGAGCTTATCCACGAGCCCAATCAACTTCAGGCCATGCTCATGGACCGAGGCCCCATCTCGCATGCACATAGTGATCAGCTCCTTGACGGTAGCATGCCTAAGAGGCCGAGTCTGCTCACCAAAGAGCTCTTTGAGGTGCTTATGAATGTCAGCAGCATTCTTTGCACCCTCAAAACGCCTCTGCAACTCATCATTCATAGAAGTCAGCATATAACACCTGGCTATCAAGTCATGGTCACACCATTCCTTGTAAGCCTGCAATTCCACAGGATTGCAGTCAGTCGGAGCCTCAACAGGGGGCGACTCAGTCAGTGTATATGCTACCCTTTCCGAATTCAAGACGATTTTTAGGTTTCTTAGCCAAGTGAGGTAATTAGGTCCAGTTAATATGTGTTTGTCGAGTATTACGAATATCGGTTTGCGAATCGATGACATTGTCAATTTGTACTGAAAAGTAAAAACAGATAAATGTTGATGACTATTTTAAAATATTTAGTAAGATATGAAGTTTGGACTTTTACTTCATAAATATTTGCTCCCACTGTTTTGACATCTTTCACTACCCTCTAGTGAAAACGGGAACCTCCTTTCCTCAGTAGGTACGTAAGGTCCAATTAGCGAATTATGATCCCGATTATACAGCCAATCACAATTCCTAAAAGGTAGTTTCCCAATTGCATCACAATGCAACCCTTAACGTAAACTTTTGTCTCACGTTTGATTAGGACTCATTATAGACGTCGTTCATCTTTACGTGTCAAGCCTTACCCATCGATGTTGAACCTTAATGGACGGTCGCCATGAGTTCCCCCAATTATCTGAGCCGAAGTCATGGGAGTTCCACGTAGTTTACATCACCATGTCAATGGATGTCACAGCTTTCCGGCACCCAAGGCCCCCCCAATAATATGAGCCGAGCCCCGAGTACGGGTAGCGTTCATCATGCACCCATTGTCGATGGAAGACAAGGAAATTATAACCAATTTTATAATTCCCCTTTTCGGGCTTGATATTAATTTTGAATCTTATTCAAAATGAGGGTTTTTAGTTTTGAAAGGTCTCATCATTAATTTTATTTTAAAAGCTCGCCATGTTTGATCGTATGTTTGCCGGATTCATGCAACTTTGTTATTATCATAATAATAACGCACATACTCATTATTTATAACATATCATGCATATATTATAAATAGTAAACAAACAAGGATGATCAATCGCCCCAATACTAACAGTCCGTGTGAGCTAAACACGGACCTAGGTCCAATCCTAGGGTAAATGCACGGGATGCAAATGCAACATTTACATAAGCTTCCAATATTTACATGTCTTCGATCTTCATAATCATCATGGCCACCATCTTCCAATCTTGATCATCCACTATACTAATATTTACAAATAAATATCCATGGCAAATAGGGATACATCTCATGGGGTGGGAACGGGCCATAAACCAAGCCCACTTTATAAATTGATAATTATTACAATCATTCAACACAAAATATCCTAACATACACCTAGCAAATTGGGTTTGGGCTTTTGATCATCCTTCATGCATAATATCACATATCATACACCATCAATTAATTATCACAATAATTAATTGATCCAATATTATATATCTTGATCCAATCACTAATCGCCACGATTATAAACTAAATTAACAAAGTATACAAACACTTTTGTCTACTTTCCAATTAATTTATTTATAACCGAATTTCTTATAAATCACAATTTACTATAAATAATTAAAGTCCAACTTCAATTATTTATTTTATGAGAAAAATTTGCAACTTTTGTAATTTTAAACTTAAGGGTCCAAAAACTTATTTTTCACCAAAAACATTTTTAGCCCATTTAAAATTCACAAACATGTTAGCCATCCAATGGCCCAACAACTCAAGGCCCATGACACTTTGATATTTCAAAACACCTTTTGAAAACCCTAGCCGTCATCGCCGTCGCCGGAGCTCCGTAGCCGGATTCCGGCCAACTTACAAAATTTTTTTTTTTTTATTAAATTGATGGGGCTGTTCGGGCAGCCCCTCGGGCAGCCCGAGCTGCCCGACACGGGCAGCAACATGCTGCCCGAAATCCCCATTGTAATGCCTTGATTTTTCTTGCAAATTTCATTTTCATGCGGTTAGAAATCAATCTCAATATAATATCTTGTATTTGCTACACAAAATCGTAACCATAGCTCTGATACCACTTGAAAGGGGATCGGTTACGGTGACCGGAAGCGCAACGGAAGTCAAAAATTTTAATTTTTACATAGAAATTTCGGCCACCCCAAGAAATTGTGCAACAAATACAATAAAACACAAAAATGTCATACATAGGGTGTTTTAAAGAAATATACCTATCAATCTCAAGAGATTGATTATGGCTCCAACTTTGTTGTCAAACAACAAAGCTCTTGAAAGGTAGAAACTATCTTCAAGCTTTCCAATGAGCACTCCTTGCTCAACTATTAAGCCCACCACCAACTAGATAGATCCCCTCATATTTTGCACTAGAAAAATATGAGGATTTTTCAAAGAGAAGTTTTGTTATTCAACAACTTGAAGAACAAAAATGGAGGAGAAAATTTTTTTGAGAGAAAAGGATATGAGGTTTCGGCCATGAGGGAAAAGATGGAGTGGGGGGGAGACTAGCCTTGGTTGTTGAAAAAGGTAGAATCACTCTTTGAATGCCATGCTTTGAAAACACAAAAAGTAGTCTCCCAACCCTTCACCTCCCATGCATGCATATTATATGGTTTTTAATCAAATTAAAAACCTTGGACTAAATTTTAATTATCTCAAACATATTTGAGACTAATTAAACATTACTTGAATTTACCCAAGTCCCACTAGTTAAATAATTAATTTAAATTGAGCTCTACAAGACTCAATATAATTTAATTAATTCAACACTTGAATTAATTTAATTATTTGGACTCTACTAGGTCCACTAGTGTTTAATTAATTCAACACTTGAATTAATTTAATTTAGTCCATAATAATATTTATGAAAATCACAATTTTCAAATACATTATTCACTTGGCCAAATTTTAATTTAGGAACACTTCCATAAATCAAAATTTACATTTCTCTCATAGAAGTCATACTTCTATTTTTCTTTACGCTTATAAACTCCTTTATAAGCCGTTCAACACATTGAACTATTTTTTTCCTTTATAGAAGTCATACTTCTAATTTTCCTTACGCTTATAAACTCCTTTATAAGCCGTTCAACACATTGAACTATTTTTACTTCTCAACGGGATCTAGAAAGCTAGCACTTGTGTGGCCCTCAATGGTTCATTGATACAACTAGCCGTGGGTTCATATCTCCATGTGATTCGGACTAAACATGTCCTTATTCGAGCATACCCCAATTGCTCCATTCTTACTTATCAACTCCTTGATAATAAGAACGTCAGAACTCAAGTCTGATAGTACCCAACCAATCATGTTAAACGCCTAGCAGCATCGCTTACATGATTCCCTAGGTATCAAATGATAGTGCCTGCAAGAACCATTCAATTATGGTTAGCGTACAGTACGGTCCCTTCAACTCATATATCCCGATCGATTCGACAACCATTGGTTTATTGAGAGTTGTCAATGAATCGATACTATGTGTCATGTCGTAGTTGCATCGATGGTGTAATCTATGAAACCCCTTTCATAATTACCACCATACTCTGGCCAGAGATTTCAACCTACATACACATGATAACACATAGGATATCCATACCCGAAGGTAAGCGGTGAATACCCGACTACAATGCATCGACTCCTATGTGTTTCGATAGAACACCCAACCTTGCCACCTGATGACCCCATGAGAGTCGGTAAACAAGTCAAAGTGAAACGCTAGCACATAGAGTCTCAATGTTGTCCCGGGTCATAAGGACTAATTCTGTACAACCACAAACTAGGACATTTCAACTCGATAAGTGAGAACCACTTGGAAAGTCCTTTTATGGAGGGTTGTTCAGTGCACTCTACAAGGAGCACCTATCTGCATGTTCGGACATCACAATGTCCCCTACCAATGAAACATGGTACTCACATCGCAGATACTAGTCTCTAACTCGAGCGGCCTATATCCTTCTTAGTGGCGGCTGAATCGACTAGGAACCGTTTAGAATATACAGTATTACAAATATGAGTTTCATGATACTCATCATATGAGCATCTCATATTCTTTCTACTATTTGTATATTCAAGGGCTTTATCTATGCAACTAGCATGGATATACAGATAAAGATTTGCCAAAATAATAATTTCAAATATTATTAAAATAAAGATTGCTTATACATAGAGTTTCATTGTGAACACTCGGCCAACACTTGGCTCGACGGGCACCTACTCTAACATCTACATCCTTGTATGTTTATTTTATTAAAACCATACGAGTGTCCAAACAATATTTTGAATGTTAAAATAAAATTTTAAAACTTCCGCTGCGTTTTGGGCACGAGAAAACCGAGATCCAACAGTGGTATCAGAGTTAGGTTCTCTATATCGTATGGTTTAAATCATATTGATTAATATTTCTAACCACACAAGAAAATTTTTCTAAAAATTGATGCACCACAAAATTTTTAAATTTATCCAATTTTCGAAAAAAAAAATTTTTAAAAAAATTTATTTTCGGATCTGCTCGGAACTGTTCCGGGCAGACCGCGAGCGCGCGGCGCGCGCGCAAGTGTTGTGCGGAACGTCCGCGTAGCGTGCGCGCGCTCTCCGCGCAGCGGGCGCGCGACATATGCTCGCATGACGCGCACAACACGTTCGGGCAATGCGCGGGCAGCTGTCTCGAGAACTATTCTGGTTAATGGGCTTGAATTGTTTGGGCCTAGGGTGCGATTTTCTGATTTTTTCAAAACTTTGGATTAAATTGATATTTTATGAAAATAGTTCAATTTATTTTTTTTGAAAAATTAATTTTTGGAAAATTAATAATTTTCTTGTAAAATAAATAATTACAATATGATTTTTTTTATTTATGGTAAAAATGAGTTTTATAGAAATAAATTATTATTGATTTAATTAGAAATTAAATAAAAGTGTTTTTTAATTTATTAAATTCTTTAATAATTGTGGTGGTTAGTAATAAAATTATTAGATACATGATTTATCAATTAGTAAATTTGTTTAATTAAACTAATGTTAATATTTGATATTAAATGCATGAAAGATGATCTAAAGTCTTGACCAATGTGTTAGGTGTATGTTAGGATATTTAATTTTTTATTCATTTTGTTAATATTTGATATATTAAAGTGAGCCTGATTTATGGCCCGTTCCCACCATATGAGATGTAGGAATGTAAATGAGCCGAGCCGAACATTATCAGGCTTGGTGTAATGCCCGAGATTTTGATTTTTTCTAATATGAGATTATTGATTTTGAACTGATATGATTATAAACGTGTTAGTTTGAGACTAGATTGGCCAAAGCATATGAAAGATGCCATTTTTGGACAGAACTATTGGCGCCCGAGCGGTAGAAAATGACCGCCCGAGCGCCAATGTTCAATAAGGTAGGCTTCGGGCAGAAGATGTGGCGCCCGGGCGGTAGTTTTTGACCGCCCGAGCGCCTATGAATAATCGTGAGGACAGAGTCTTCCGCGCCCGGGCGGTAAGTTTTAACCGCCCGAGCGCCGAGCAAGCGCCCGGGCGGAAATTCATGACCGCCCGAGCGCGAGACGTGCAACAAGAAGAACGAGCCACCTGGTCTGAGATGCATGTGATATATATATATATATATATATATATATATATATATATATATATATATATAGCATCTCCTTTTAGTAATTCAGAAGAAGCAACGGGAATTCCGAGAGAAATCGAGAAAAGGGCCGAGGAAGGTTGTGAGAAATCCGCCCGTCCGATTTTGAATCCGACTTTGGTATTGAGTTCCTATCGACGTAGGCTACAACTGGACGTAAGTTTTGCTACATTTTGATATGTTTTGAAATTATGGTATTGTCAGAATCTGATATGATTCATATATGATGTTTTTGGCATGAGAGACATCGTATAATTAAAACTGGATTGAGAAACAGATACCATATGGAATTGTTATGATTTTTGGAGTTCCGTTGATTGAGATTTGATATCAGAATCGACTTGTTATCGAATATGAGATGTTAGAATTAATATCTAACTGATATGGTAATGCTGAATATATTGAAATTATAACGTTATGTTGTTGGAACAGAATTTGAGTGAATTCTTATTATATCCAGTATTGATTGAGTGGTGTATTGATACCGTACCCTCAATATTGTTATTGTCAGATTGAGTATTAACAGGCTTTGAGTTCGAGGCTTCAACAGAGTCAGAGTATCAGAAAGAAATGTATAAATTAATGTTGTGTCGGGATTGTACAACTCGAGTGATGTTTGACTCGAGTTTCCCTAAATCACATACTTAGTTTATTACATTGATATTTGTAATTGATGAGATTGATGTTTGTAGTCTATTGATTTGTAGCCACTACATGTATTGTCTACTGAGTCGTTGAGTCATAGGCTGATTCGCCTAGTCACCGGCTGATTCGTCTGGTTATTGGCTGATTCGTCTAGTTATTGACTGATTCGTCTAAACTTTGGCTGATTCGCTTAATTACTGGCTGATTCGTCTAGTTATTGGCTGATTCGCTTAATTCTTGACTGATTCGTCAATTATGCGGCTGTTTCGCCCAGACACTGGATATATCAATTATATCGATGTCGTTTAGGGATTGATTCATTCCTATCGACTGAGATTCAATATAATTATCAATATCCAGATATCGGGATCCCTAGGTTAGAATTGAGTCGAGTCTGAGACGAAGCGTTGTTTGAGTCGAGTCTGAGTCTGAGTGTGATTCATTGCTTGATATTGATTTATGTTTCTGATTTGATACATATTATGAATATTTATTATATGCTTTTGTATATGTTTTATATGATTGCATGTGTACATTGTTTATACTGGGATTTATTCTCACCGGAGTTATCCGACTGTTGTCTTGTTTTGTAGGTGTGCATGTGTAGTGACCCGTTCCAGAATCACCTACTAATCAAGAACTAAGCATGCAATTAACTTAATTAATAACAATCAGAGATAATAGCGGAAAAGGTCAACAAATGATAGTTATACAACCCCATCGAAAATCCATAACAACTCAGAATGAAAAGAAAGTATACGGTACAACCATATCGAATCAAAGAGTACTGAATAAATAACTCCACCGGCTACTCAACGTCCTCCTCCTCCTCCTCCTGAGCCATCCAACCTGAGGCCTGCACCGTGGGAATGGGGTGTCCAAGATAAACAAAACCGAGGACATGAGCAATAAGAACGCCCAGTACAAAAGCATGAGTATACAAACCTATATGAAATGCACATGCTATGATATGATACCAAGGTAGTCAAGAAACAGGAGTAACAAAGGATCTCAATATGCTCAGTCTAGAGGCGCCAAGTGGATAGTGCCGCGCGGTACTCCTCTGGGTCACTGCATCCACTACAAGAACAGACGTGGACCTAAAATGTCCCGGATCACCGAAGCCCTCCGGACCCGTCGGCCATTGTGTACTCTCGGTGTCCATGCGTCCACAAGACAAGACAGGGCTGAGCGGCCCCACAAGATATAGCTTATCTCGAAAGAGATACAGCTCAACAGTAAAGGCTATCTCGAAGGAGATACGGCTCAACATGAAATGCAACATGCATCATAAAACATGACATAATAGCATGCATCATATGACATATATCAATGCACCACATAATCATGCAACACATATAAGGATGTATACTCGACCAGGATATCTCGGATAGTACTTTCGTACCTCAAACCAGCAAATCCTAACAATCAGTCCTAGACTCACGCCTGCGTCCGCAGTCAGCCCACTGGTGCCGCTAGCTCCAAACTAGAGCACAGCTCCGCTACAACACTAGTAGCTCCCCGCTAGTGCCCGAACCTCGGAAAAAGACTAGAACCTGTCAGAAACGACTGAAATGCTCTGGAACACTCTGAAATGGCGAGTCACAAATGAAGCCTCGCGCCTCTATTTATAGCCAACGTTCGGACGATCCGATCCACTTCGGACGCTCCGATCCGGCACACTTCGGACGGTCCGAACCCTGATCGGACGATCCGAATCTTGCATGTCTTCCACGAGTACAGCCACCTGTCTCGGACGGTCCGAACCCACTTCGGATGATCCGAACTCTTCCACGTGTCCAGAACCCTTCCACGTGTCCAGCCACCTGTCTCGGACGGTCCGAACCCACTTCGGATGATCCGAACCCTCTTCGGACGATCCGAACCTGGTTCGGTCCTTCCGATCCCACCGAAAATATAATTAATCCAATAATTAACTCAAATTAGGTATCGGGATACTACATTCTCCCCCCCTTAAAAAGATTTCGTCCTCGAAATCAGGTTTATAGGATGAACAAAACGGAATAACAACATTGTTATTACATCTCAATGGTTGTTGAATACAACTGATATTTCGATTACAACTGAAAACACAAACATATACAAAGCATAACTCAAAAGAGCTCTGGATGCTCCGAACGCATACGACTCTCTAGCTCCCAAGTGGCTTCTTCAGTGCCTCTGCGCTGCCACTGAACTAAGACAAGAGGAATGATCTTATTCCGCAACACCTTGTCTTTGCGATCGAGGATCCGCACTGGTCGTTCCACGTAAGACAAATCCGAATTTAGTTGAACTTCAGAGGAATGCAAGATGTGAGACTCATCTGCTATGTATCGTCTCAACAAAGATACGTGGAACACATCATGAATACTTGATAGGTACGGCGGCAATGCAAGTCTGTAAGCCAAATCTCCCACGCTTTCCAATATTTCAAATGGACCAATAAATCTCGGAGACAGCATACCCTTGAGACCAAATCTCAAAATCCTGCGAAAAGGCGAAACTCGGAGAAACACTTTCTCACCTGGCTGAAAATAAAGAGGTCGCCGCTTGGTGTTCGCATAACTAGCCTGTCGATCCTGAGCGATCTTAATCCGTTTCTTGATTATTGCAACTTTATCAATAGCCTGCTGGACTAACTCCGGTCCCTCAACATGTCGTTCCCCAACTTCGTCCCAGAATAATGGAGTACGACAACGTCGCCCATACAACGCCTCAAATGGTGCCATACCAATACTACGATGATAGCTGTTGTTGTACGCGAACTCAATCAAAGGCAAATGATCCTGCCAAGCGGGTCCGAAATCCATAACACAAGCTCGAATCATATCCTCAAGTGTACGGATAGTCCTCTCTGTCTGACCGTCGGTCTCTGGATGATAAGCCGTACTCAAACTTAGTGAAGTACCCAATGCCGACTGGAAACTACCCCAAAATCGTGAGGTAAAACGAGGATCTCTGTCACTAACAATACTGACTGGCACCCCATGCAAACGTACAATCTCTTGAATGTACAATCGAGCCATACGATCGAAAGTGAAATCACGGTTATATGGCAGAAAATGAGCAGATTTGGTGAGTCGATCCACCACTACCCAAATAGCATCACTATTCCTCGAAGACAATGGTAAGTGAGTAATGAAGTCCATCGCGATATGCTCCCACTTCCATTCAGGAATAGGTAAGTTCAGCAATAATCCTCCCGGTCGACGGTGCTCTGCCTTAACCTGCTGACAAACAAGACACTTGGAAACAAACTGATAAACGCTGCGCTTCATCCCTTTCCACCAAAATCGTGTCCTCAAATCTTTATACATCTTATTGCTTCCCGGATGAACACTCAACTTGCTTCGATGGGCCTGAGATAAGATCTCTTCCCTCAAAGTATCATCCTCTGGTACTACAACCCGATTAGACAAACACAGAAGACCATTAGACTGATAATGGAAATTACTATCTCCACCAGCCAACCGAGCTAATCTCTGAGTCTTGAGATCAGACATCTGAGCATCTCGAATCCGAGCGAACAAAATTGGCTCAGATAAAATGGTAGCAACACGAATGCTCTCCATACCTTTCCGATGTTTGAAATTAAATCCCAACGAACAACAATCCTGGATAGTACTAATCATAGCACTGGTCTGAAGTGCAGAGGCTCTCACCTTGCGACTAAGAGCATCGGCTGTGAGATTCGCAGAACCTGGATGGTATTTGATCTCGCAATCATAATCTTTAAGTAGATCCATCCAACGACGTTGTCTCATGTTCAACTCAGCCTGAGTGAACAGATACTTCAGACTCTTATGATCAGTAAAAATTTCAAACTTAACCCCTTACAAGTAATGACGCCAGATTTTTAGCGCAAACACAATAGAAGCTAATTCTAGATCATGAATAGGATACTTTTCCTCGTGAGGTTTCAACTGCCTGGATGCGTAAGCGATCACATGATCATTCTGCGTCAACACACACCCTAAGCCTTGAAAAGAAGCATCGGTGTAAACACTGAAACCATCAGATCCTGACGGTAACGCCAAAACAGGTGCAGAAGTCAGAAGTCGACGAAGCTCTCTGAAACTATCTTCGCACTCAGATGACCACTCAAATGGAACATCCTTCCGAGTAAGTTGCGTCAATGGTCTAGCTACCTGAGAGAAATTCACGATGAAGCGACGATAATACCCTGCCAGAGCTAGAAAACTACGGATCTCAGCCACCGTCGTAGGACGTGACCAATTCAGCACTGCCTCAATCTTGCTGGGATCCACAGAAATTCCTTCCTTGGAAATCACATGACCAAGGAATACTACACGATCAATCCAGAACTCGCACTTACTCAGCTTAGCATACAATTGCTTCTCGCAAAGAATCTGCAACACAATCCTCAAGTGCTGGATATGCTCTTCCACACTGTGAGAATAAATCAAGATATCGTCGATGAAAACCACAACAAACTGATCTAGAAAATCCCGAAAGACTCGGTTCATCAGATCCATGAACACTGCTGGCGCATTCGTCAATCCAAATGGCATAACTAGAAACTCGTAATGCCCATATCGAGTACGAAATGCAGTCTTGGAAATATCATCATCTCTAACTCTCATCTGATGATAACCCGATCGCAAGTCAATCTTGGAGTAAACAGAGGTACCCTGAAGCTGATCGAACAAATCATCGATACGAGGTAATGGATACTTGTTTTTGATCGTCACTCGATTCAGCTGGCGATAATCAATGTACAATCGCATAGATCCATCTTTCTTCTTGACAAACAAGACTGGAGCTCCCCAAGGTGAAACACTCGGGCGAATATAACCTTTATCAAGAAGATCCTGCAATTGCTGCTTCAATTCTCTCATCTCTGACGGAGCAAGATGATAGGGGGCACGAGAAATCGGTGCAGTCCCTGGCATTAACTCAATGCCAAATTCCACCTCTCTAACCGGAGGAAAACCAGGAATCTCATCTGGAAAAACATCAGGAAATTCACAAACCACTGGAATATCATCTATACCAACACTACCTGTGGAGGAATCAATCGCATAGATGAGGTAGCCTTCCCCGCCCGCCTCTAAAGCACGACAGGCTTTCAGAGCAGATACCACTGGCATCGGAGGTCGCGCTCCCTCACCATAGAAAAACCAACTAGAGCTCTCAGTCGTACGAAACTGAACAAGCTTCTGGTAACAATCCACGGTAGCTCGGTAGGTAGTCAATAGGTCTATACCTAGAATACAATCAAAATCTTCCATCTCCAAGATCATAAGATTCGCAATCAATTCGTTACCCTCAAAATCTAAGGGACAACCCATCACTAGACGCTTCGCTAACACCGAATGACCCATCGGGGTAGAAACGGAAAGAATGACGTCTAGAGAAACATACGGTAACTTATGACGCTTAACAAATCGTGCAGAAATGAATGAATGTGATGCTCCGGTATCAATAAGAACAACAGCAGGAATACCGCATAAACGAAAAGTACCTGCTATGACTCTCTCTGTCTCATCTGCAGCCTGATCCTGGTTCAGCGCAAAAACCTGACCTTGGGCACGAGGTCGAAGATTTGAACTACCCACTGCCTGACCCTGCCTCCTCTGCTGAACAGTCGTCTGAGATCCGGAACCAGATCCTGCTCCACCTCGCAACTGAGGACAATTCTTCTTGAGATGACCCATCTCTCCGCACTGAAAACAAGCTCCCGCGGCTGATCGGCATTGCTCCGATGGATGGTTCTTCCCACAATGCACACAAGAAACCTTCTTCTTACCAAAGCGGAAAACACCGCTAGACCGTGATCCAGATCCAGAAGAAGAAGAACCAGATTTCTTGAAAGACTGAGATCGAGGGCTTAAAGTACTCGGAGGTCTAGAAGAAAGAATAGCCCTACCACGCTGGAGACTGATCTCTGCCTGGCGACACCGGTTCACTAACCCATCATAAGAAGTAGGATTATCACAGACAGTGACTCGATCAAAAATCTCCTGGTTAAGACCCTGGAGGAAATGGTCATACTTGGCCTCAGAACTGCCACTGATATGAGGAGCAAAGGGTAACAACTCGAAGAACTTCTGCTGATATTCATCAACAGACATACTCCCCTGCTTAAGATTCAGGAGCTCAATCGTCTTTGCCTGGCGAAGGGCTGGAGGAAAATACAGCTGCATGAAAGCTGCACGAAAATCGGCCCAGATCACCCTACCCTGAGACTGGACTATCGGCGCAGAAGTCGATCGCCACCACTTGCGCGCACGGCCCTCGAGAAGAAAACTAAGGGTCTCCATCCTCTGCTCCTCGGTGCACTGGAATGCACGGAAACAACTCTCCATGCGCTCTAACCAATCCTCAGCATCATCGGGAGTCTCACCGCCGACTAAAGGCTTAGGCCCCATCTGAATGAAACGGTGCAAATCAAAACGCCTAGGACCATCCCGACGATGACGATGTTCACGATGACGCCTACGATCGTCCTGGTCACCCCAACGACCTACACTTCCCTGACTACTCTCATCACCAAAGTGGTCAGCCATCGCTACAAGATAGAATGGGGAAAATGGTAAAATGGTCAACGAAAATCCCAAAACAGAATCTATATCCCAAAATCGTAAGCATGCTCTGATACCATAAATGTAGTGACCCGTTCCAGAATCACCTACTAATCAAGAACTAAGCATGCAATTAACTTAATTAATAACAATCAGAGATAATAGCGGAAAAGGTCAACAAATGATAGTTATACAACCCCATCGAAAATCCATAACAACTCAGAATGAAAAGAAAGTATACGGTACAACCATATCGAATCAAAGAGTACTGAATAAATAACTCCACCGGCTACTCAACGTCCTCCTCCTCCTCCTCCTGAGCCATCCAACCTGAGGCCTGCCCCGTGGGAATGGGGTGTCCAAGATAAATAAAACCGAGGACATGAGCAATAAGAACGCCCAGTACAAAAGCATGAGTATACAAACCTATATGAAATGCACATGCTATGATATGATACCAGGGTAGTCAAGAAACAGGAGTAACAAAGGATCTCAATATGCTCAGTCTAGAGGCGCCAAGTGGATAGTGCCGCGCGGTACTCCTCTGGGTCACTGCATCCACTACAAGAACAGACGTGTACCTAAAATGTCCCGGATCACCGAAGCCCTCCGGACCCGTCGGCCACTGTGTACTCTCGGTGTCCATGCGTCCACAAGACAAGACAGGGCTGAGCGGCCCCACAAGATATAGCTTATCTCGAAAGAGATACAGCTCAACAGTAAAGGCTATCTCGAAGGAGATACGGCTCAACATGAAATGCAACATGCATCATAAAACATGACATAATAGCATGCATCATATGACATATATCAATGCACCACATAATCATGCAACACATATAAGGATGTATACTCGACCAGGATATCTCGGATAGTACTTTCGTACCTCAAACCAGCAAATCCTAACAATCAGTCCTAGACTCACGCCTGCGTCCGCAGTCAGCCCACTGGTGCCGCTAGCTCCAAACTAGAGCACAGCTCCGCTACAACACTAGTAGCTCCCCGCTAGTGCCCGAACCTCGGAAAAAGACTAGAACCTGTCAGAAACGACTGAAATGCTCTGGAACACTCTGAAATGGCGAGTCACAAATGAAGCCTCGCGCCTCTATTTATAGCCAACGTTCGGACGATCCGATCCACTTCGGACGCTCCGATCCGGCACACTTCGGACGGTCCGAACCCTGATCGGACGATCCGAATCTTGCATGTCTTCCACGAGTACAGCCACCTGTCTCGGACGGTCCGAACCCACTTCGGATGATCCGAACTCTTCCACGTGTCCAGAACCCTTCCACGTGTCCAGCCACCTGTCTCGGACGGTCCGAACCCACTTCGGATGATCCGAACCCTCTTCGGACGATCCGAACCTGGTTCGGTCCTTCCGATCCCACCGAAAATATAATTAATCCAATAATTAACTCAAATTATGTATCGGGATACTACAGCATGACAACAGGTGGGGCTGGATCAGGGTCGAGAAGAGGATGAGAGAAGACAGTTAGCGTGGAGATCCGGACTTAGGAGTAGATCTGTTACATCACTTGAGATGTAGTGAAGAAACAGTAATTATTATGATTTATTACTGTACAGAACTTGTACTTAGATCTGGATAGTGATCTTGTAGATGAAATAAGTTTATTTCATACGCTGCGTACTCTTGTATTTTTTTAAAAAAATTTAGACCCTGTTTATTTTAATTGATTAATTATTCCCAGAAAGTGATTAAGAATTGAATTAAGTTCGGGTCCCCACACTCGGGCTCGGCTCGGGCTCGTTACGAACCTTTGGTTTGAAGCTCGGGCTCAGTTCGTTCGGAAGTTATGAAGCTCAGGCTCGGCTCGAGCTCGGCTCTTTAATGGCTCGTTTACTTGTTTAAGGAGCCTGGCTCGGGTTCGGCTCGTTAAACAAGCTCGTTAAGTGAGCTCGTTTCTGCTCAAAAGACCTCGCACATATGCACGCTCTGTCGCGCGCATATGCGCGAGGAGGCCAGTAGCTACGATGCGAGAACAGAGGCACTCGTGCATATGCGCTGAAGTGTGCGCGCATATGCGCGAAAAAACCGTCGCTATTAGCGACAGATTATTTGAAAAACCGTCGCTATTAGCGACGGATTGTTTGAAATACCGTCGCTGATTAAATCAGCGACGGTTTGTTAGCGATAAACCGTCGCTAAATATTCAGTATAGTTTAGTTTCCTTTGTTAATCCGCACGGTTCATCTTATTACTCCAGCATGAACTTATTTTTCTTATTTTTTTACTTCGTCAACATTGATATGCCGAAGTAAAATATAATAAAAAAATATAGTGAAGCCCGTGTTTTTAAACATTCGAAGTAAAATATTTTATTTTACTTCGCTTGTGTTATTACTGAAGTTATTGGTAATGTATTACTTCGTAATTTATTATTGCCGAAGTAAAGCCTGCCGAAGTAAAATCCGATTTTTCTACTATTGTTATAACATTGTAATTTCTGTAAGATACACTTTAGAATTTTGAATAAATGAATCTTATATATATATAAATATAATGAATTACGTGGGCCTATATAATTTTGGATCATATCATATTATAATATGATACTATATATTGTATCACTTACGTGGTCTTGTATTTTTGGACCTCACAATGCTAAGGTTTATCTATGCGGCGACATTAGATATCTAGTCGGTTGCCTTTGATGTCTGATATTCAGTTTATTATATTAAAATATTTTAATTTTTTTATATATTTACTTTAAAGTATAATTAATTTCAAGCATAATATTTTTAAATAATAAGATTATATACGTATAATCATATGTAGAATTAATTAGGAGTGAGAGTGCATACGCTAGATTCATTGTCGTATCAGCAATAACAGATTGAAACTTTTGAACTTTTGTCTCTACATATGCTAGAATTAATTTCTACTGAGTGAGAGTGCATACGCTAGAATTAATTTATATCATTGCATTAACAGATATTTATATCATTGCATTAACAATCCAACAAATATGAGTTTCTTAAGTAGACTAAATTCATTGCCGTAGCAGCAATATTCAAACACACCTGAGAGGCTGAAACTTTTGAACTTTTGTCTCTAATTGTTTTGCTCACTGTATTTGGAGATGAAACCAAATCAGAATCAGAGCTAGGGTTCGCGACCTATACGATCTCCAAATTCTCGATTCACGCCTCAATCAAAGTCGACCCAGACGGTACAAGGATTTTCAGCCCTCGGCGCCGACGGAAGAACGGAGAATCGTCGGAAATCGTACGCGGTTTAGAGGTGGACGGGAAAGGGGTCTCGCTACCTATACACGCTCAAATCTACCGCTTTCTGCTTCGATAATGGTCGACCAAACCTGGGCTACAACCGGAGACCCTCGGCGACGGCGGGCGGAGGTCGGAAGGCGCGGATTCAGGGGGAATATGTGAAGTTACGGGAATAGCCGAATAGGGTTTGGGATTTGGAATAGATGAGTATGAGGTTACGGGAATATGCCATTATTGCCACAACATTCACATTTTTAATATAATTTTTAATTTTTAATTTATTATTATTTATCATACATAATTATTTTAATATTATAACTCATTAATTATCTCAAATTTGAGCTCACGATCTACCTAAACGAGCCGAGCTCGAGCCCGAGCTCGTGAACCACTTAAACGAGCCGAGCTCAAGCTCGAGCTCACGAGCCAGCTAAACGAGCCGATCTCAATTTTGAGCTCACGAACCTATTATCGAACATGTTCACGAGCTAACGAGCCAAACATCATTAATCTCAAGCTCGACTCAACAAAATTGTCGAGCCCAAAATAAGGCCCGGGCTTGGCTCGATAAGCTTAACGAACGAGCCCGAACGAGCTTTTTAACGAGCCGAGATCCGAAAAGCTCGCGAACAGTTCGGTTCATTTACATCCCTAATGAGATGTATCCCTTATATACCATGGCTATTTAAATGTAATTATTAGAAATAGTGGGAGATCAAGACTGAAGATGGTGGGCTCGATGCACAAGATGAAGACATGTAAAATATTGGAAGCTCTTGTAATAGTTGCATTTGCATCCCTGCATTCACCTAGGTTTTGGACCTGGATTCATGTCTGGCTCACATGGATCTAATAGTGTTGGTGATCGATTATCTTTATTTATTGTTGAATGTAATATTATGATATATGCGATATATAGTAGTATACATGTATGTATATTATTAGATAATATATTTGCATGAATCCGGCAAACATACAAACTCATGGCACAAGATTTTAAATTAAAATGATGAGACAAATTTTAAATTAAAATCTCTTATTTTGAATATGATTCAAAATTTATATCAAACCAAAAAAGTAAAAATTAAAAGAGTTTAATTTTTTCTTACCTTCCATCAACCGTGGTTGCATGTTGATCGCTACCCGCAGATAGTGTCTGGCTCATATTATTGGGGATGTCTAGATGCCGGAAAGCTGTGACTTCCACCGGACATATGATGTGAATTGAGTGAAACTCCCATGACTTCGGCTCATATTATTGGGGGAACTCATGGCGACCGTCTACTACAATTCAACATTGATGGGTTGGTTTGACACGCGAAAATAAATGACGTCATATTATTGTGTCCTTATTAAACGTGAGGCAAAACACGCAGAGGTTGCATCGGGATGCAAATGGATTCTACCTTTTAGAAATTATAATTGGCTGATATTATTCGGGATTATAATTGACTAATTGGACTCTACATGTCCACTAAGGAAATACGATTTCCCTTTTTCATCAGAGGGTGGTGTAAATGTCAAAATAGTGGGAGGGATATTTATAAAATAAACTCCATATTTTATATCTTAGAGTTATTTTAAAATTATCAGCAACCATTTTTCTGTTTCCATATCAGTATATTTTCGATTTCGTCACGTAATACATTTATGTTATTAACAAGCTAACCGAATCTAATTTTCATGACTGGTTGGGAAATTGTTCTGAATTCAGAGAAAGTTGCATACACACTATTGTCAGTCCTGCAGAACTGACAAAGCATGCAAGATGGTAGGACCATAGTATACAAGCTAAAGTGTAACATGCTCGCTTCTATGTCAAAAGAACTGTAGGGACAGTTTGAGGAAATGTTGAATGCTGCTGACATTCAAATACACATGCAAGAGTTGCATGGTACATGAAACTCGTACAGTGATGCAAACCATTTTAAAAGCTCATGAATACATGCATGCAAGATGGGGCTCTGGCCCATGAGCGTGGTGTACATATGATTGGGCTTATTGAGAATATAGTGGGCCTGGAATATGTGATTCCTAACGAGTTACTAGATAACATCAATTTGTTGTCTTTGTCTTCCTCATTTGACGAGGTTATGGTGAACTTCAATTTGAATAAGATAGATGATAGCCTTGAAGAGCTAGTCAATATGTTTAAGACTTATGAGATCACCATAAAACAAGGAATTGTTGTTTTTGTAATGGGCTTCTTGCCAGACAAAAATGGCCCACAAGGTAAGGAAAAGAAATGTTCTGCCCCTCACAAGAAAAACAAACCTAATAAGAGGCAAACTCTGAAGGACACTTAAAGGGCATACAAAGCCCGATGAATCAGAACATATTTAGTTCATTGCAAGAAGTCCGGACATAAAAAATTATATGCGCCAGAAATGTTCTTGAAATGATAAGTGTATGTCTAAGTAAACATGATTTCAACAACAAACAAAAAAAATTTAGATGATCTGAATCCCACACAAATATGGCACACTAGACTATGTCACATTTCTCAAAGAAGGATGCACAAACTAGTGGGAGAATGCATGTTTGACTTGTCAGACATAAATTCTCTACCTACTTGTAAATCCTGTTAAAATGAAAAATGACAAAGACTCCATTCGATGGAAACGTGGAACGTGCGCATGGTCTACTGGATTTGATCCACACAGACGTCTGTGGCCCACTAAGTCTTAGCACAAAATATGGGCAATCCTACTTCGTTACCTTTACTGATGACCATTCGAGGTATGGGTGTGTTTATTTGATAAAACAAAAATCTGAAGCATTTGAAAAGTTCAAAGAATTCATATTTGAAGTAGAAAATCAGCTGGAAAGAAGTATTAAGACACTTCGATCTGATCGAGGTGGAGAATACTTAAGTGCTGAATTTTGGGTTATCTAAAAGAGAATGAGATTCTCTCACAGTGGAATCCACCAACAACACCACAATTGAATGGTGTTTCTGAACGTCGTAATCGAACCTTGTTGGACATGGTTCGATCCATGATGAGATTCACTGAGTTGCTTACATCGTTTTGGGGCTTTGCGCTTGAAACTGCGGCAACATTATTGAATAATGTCCATACTAAAGCAGTGAATAAAACACCATATAAGATATGGATGGGAAAAACTCCCAAAAATTCTTACATGAGAATATGGGGATGTCCTGCTTACGTGAAGCAGACAGTGGGAGACAAATTGAACAATAGATCCACTTTGTGCTACTTTGTAGGATATCCAAAGAATTTTGTTGGATATTATTTCTATCATACCAATGAAGCAAAATTGTTTGTTTCAAGAAATGTCACCTTTTTGGAAAATGAATTTCTATTAGATAGAAAAAGGCAAGATGATAGAACTTGAAGAAATTCAAGATACTCCCTCAACTGTAGAAGTTGAACCTAATCCCCAACAACCAGTAGTTGAAGTACAAGCTCCTAGAAGGTCTGATAGGGTTATTAGACCACATGCAAGATATACTTAGCATGTGATCCTTGTTATCATGTTATCAGATATGAGACCACCTTCATGAACAAGGCCATGATGAGCCTTGTGTTGGATGTGATCCAATGAACTTCAAAGAAGCAATATCTTATACTGATTCATCCAAATGGCTTGAAGCCATGCAGTCTGAAATGGACTCTACGTGTCACACCCTTACTCTATATTTAGCATAATTACCATAATCAAAATAGGGTTTGAATGATATACCTATAGTATAAAGAAAATCAAACAAGGGCATCAATTTGACGGTTTATAAAATTTTTGACATGATGTCCCTACATTTTTGTTTAAACCAAAAACTCAAGCAATACCATATATACAACAACATCAACTATATTTTCATACACAACCATACAGCATATGGTTATACAAATACATATTCTCATATACAAGCATACTTTGTATCATCGTAAATATCGTAAAACCTATTCAAACCCCGACATATTTTAGTACAATACATATGCGGAAGCTATACAATAATAAGCCCCGGTTCTTGTCGAGGTGAGGCACGTCACAAGCATCCATTGGCGAACCGGCATCCTATGTCTCTTCACTACCTGATCCTGTAATACATGAGCTACGTGAGTTTATAAAACTCAATAAGTTGGCACTTGTATGTATCAATATGCATCGAAGGAACATACATATCAAGTCGTGACAACAATGAATCTTTAAACCATGTCATATCATATCATATATTCATCTTCATTTTTGTACTTGAGCCTCATTAGTTGAACTGTGCTACCGTGATTGCTTTATTATATAGCTACTACTGTGTTGGACGTCAGGGATCAACCTTTGGCAACCCCACGCCCCATGAACATATATTGGCCAAAGGATTTGGTGGACTTAAAACCACTCATGATGTCAACAAGCTCTAGATCATGTAAAAAAAAATCAATCCTTTTCTTTTCATGTTCATTACATAACACCCATCTTCAATATTCATGAGTTCCTTTCATATTTAATATATAACAATGGAATATGGTGCTATGTTTTCAAAACTAAGATACTAACAATGTACATATAGTAATAAACAACGAGAAATATTTGAAATCATAATATTACTCATGTATTACATCAAGAACATGCCAACTTACAGTCCAAGCGTACGAATACTTGTTTGAGATGATGTTTATCAGTCCTATGCTGTCAATAAACCAATTTTTCAGTTAATATTTCTAGACAAGGTGAAACTTACCCCTATACATGTTGAACAACTAAAGAAGAAGAAAAATTACACCTTTAGGAAGTTCTTGTGATGAAGAACTTAATTCTAACTTCAAAATGATGAAAAGAATGAAGAAGGAAGCTTTTGGTAAGAAGAAATCTTGTTTCGCTTCATGTTCTTGCTGTAAATGAAGGTAAGAATGGTAGGAATGCTTGAAAAAGTCGATACTTGTCTTTTTATACATGAGGCGGAGCTCGGGCGGACGTCTTTTACCGCCCGGGCAGGTAAATCTCGGCCCTAAAATTTTTATTTTCTGTGCAGGTCTGCCCGGGCGGACATTCACCTCGGCCCGGGCGCGCAAGTTTCGGATCTGCACACTGTTTCATCAAAAATCGCTCCAAAAACGTTTCATCCTTTCGTAATCTGAAAAAGGGGTAAACATGAAAGTTGTAGCCCTATGTATTAACTTGAATCTCCAACTAGTTTCATGTCATTTGAAGGTCTGAGTAAAATGTTATGCTTATTCTCCCAACATGTGTCAGTGAAGGAATGATGATACACACGACACACTTCGGGACACTTTTGGCTTGTCTTCTACAATGATTTGGACAAAACCCAAAACATGAAAGTTGTAGCATTATATCTTAGCTTTCTAATGGTTATAGCCTCACACAATTTGCATCAATATTCAAATGATTATGCTAAAACTCGTAAGAATTACCATATTTTCATCTCATTTCCTATCAACTTCATTACACTACTTCTGCCTACACATCTTACTATTACTATTCAGACACATATTCATTCTCAATACATCATGGACAATCTAGAAATCATACTCAATCTCAATATCGATACCTCAATCAACATGTAAAACATAATGAGCTAAATAACTATATATTAAATGACATAAACACATTATTATCATTTGTACGAGTAACCGGGCATTACACTATGTATTCAAACCAAGTCTGGATATTAGTGGATCCACCTAAGGGAATCGTTCCCATATAATGCAAATGGATCTACGAAAGATGTTGGATCGGGTGATGACTACCAAGGTCAGTAGCCGATGGAATACACCAAGGAAATGCTAATGATGGTTAACGGCCATAACAGAAATCAGTTAGCAACAAGCTTGGGAAATGTATTCAGCTGGTCGACTTATATAGACCAGAAAAGAAGCAACAATGACACAACAGAAAAAAGGAAAGGAACTCAGGAGAAGAAAGAATGCAAGGATAGCACAAGGAAGATTGAGAATATTTGAGAGGAGAGAATCTTTCAATTGTGATTCAATTTCTTGACTATTGTTATCTTGTGAGTGTAACTTTCGATTCTTGTTTTTGATTTATAAAGTGATTGGCGAGTTCTCCCGTAGACGTAGGCGATTCAAGCCGAACCACGTAATCCTCGAGTGCATTTCTTGTTTCTCAATACTGAATGATTTTTTGTGTTTGATCGAGTTGATTGTGGTGTGAATCGTGAACGAGAATCTATAACAAGTGGCGCTGTCTGTGGGAACCAGGAATAACGAAGCCATTACCATGAAGATCAAGAAGGATGAGTTCGATGAAACTTTATATCGAGAAATTCTCGGGAAGCAATGACTTCGGGCTGTGGAGAATCAAGATGAAAGCAATACTAATTCAACAGGGGCTGATAGAAGCACTAAAGGGAGAAGAAGCGATGCCAGATGATTCTAAAGAGAAGATACAAATTCTTGCCAAAGCACATAGTGCCATCATTCTATGCCTAGGTGATAAGCCTCTCAGGCAAGTGTCAAAAGAACCCTCTGCAGCAGCCATGTGGAACAAGCTAGAACACTTGTACATGACGAAGTCTCTTGCCAACCGACTGTACATGAAGCAACGTCTATATTCTTTCAATATCTCGGAAGATAAAAGGGTTTCGACCCAAATAAATGAATTTATCAAGATTTTGGATGATCTTGAGAATATAGATGTGAAGTTGGAGAATGAAGACAAGGCACTGTTATTATTAAACCTTCTCCCAAGCTCATATGAAATTCTTCGGGATGCCATGCTATATGGCAGAGAACAGACGATCTCCCTGGAAGAAGTACAATCAACAGTGCAATCCAAGGAATTACAAAAGAAGATTCAATCTAATGGACACATGCAAGGAGAAAGCCTTGCAATTCGAGGGAGAACTGATAAAAGGCCTTCAAGAAATGAAATAAAACACTCAAGATCCAAAAGTAAAACTAAATATAGATGTTTTCAATGTCATAAAGAAGGGCATATCAAAATAAATTGCCCCGAAAAGAAGAAGCATTGGCAAGATGTGAGAACCCGGGATTTTCCGATCCAAAGTAAATCAGGTAAGAAATATACAAGCTTAAAATTTAGTTTAATCTAATATCAGAACACTTTCATTCTAATTATAATCTTAAATATGAACTTAGATTTTCAGCTAATATAACTTGAGGAGGTAGTTTCAGAGCTCGGGGATTAGCTCAACAGGAGGCCGAATTGCAAATAACCGCTTCCATCAAAGAGTTGTCACGTGAGGAGTAAAACCCCAGCTCAAGGACTCGATCTTTCAGCTCAAAGCAGCTCAACCAAGTTTGTCATAACAAGACCAAAAAGGGAGCTATAAGTTGAGCCAAGGGTTTGGACAAATTAAATGTGCAAGAATTAACCTTTGAGAAAACCAAGGTAGAAGCTAAGGGATGAGCTAAGGGTTAGGACAAATTCATGGTGTAAGAAATAACCCTTGAAATGTTCAAGGTGACTCTTGAAGAATGCATGGGATTTTGGACTATAATTATGACTAGTCTTGGATTTGAGGAATGCATGGGATTGTGGGACTACAATTATGACTAACCTTGGACCCTAAGTTTCGGCCATGGGGTATTCAAAAGGCTGAAATTTCTCTATAAATAGCACTTAAGGGTTGAATGGAAAACACTTCAAAAACACCTCTCAAATTTCGGCTCTCTCTTCCCCTCACTCTCCAAAATTTCGGCCAAGCAAGCAAGGAAGAAAGAAGGAAAGTTCGTGCAGTCCAGTACAAGAACCTTGCGTCGAAGTGTTGCTCGATCAACAATAGCATTCATTAAAGTTACGCCGAAGTGATGCCCGATTTTTGAGAAGACGTGTTGTATAAAAATCTGCAAATTCTATAAGTGGGCTTTTGATATATATTCGTTTGTATTTTTAAACTTGAATATGTATATCATGACATGCATGTATGTGTGTCTTCATTTTTGAAAATTGCTATCTGTACTGTTTAAAATTTCGATCGATAATGTGTTCTCTTCTATGCTTCGAAATTCTTTGATTCCGCTGTGTCCGTATGAAACTGTGAAATCTGAAAAGTTCTGTCTGTTACTTCTGAAATCTTTGTTACACTGTTATGATTAAATTTGAAATGGGACGAGAATTGTGATTCTGTCTGGCCCTCAATGGTGGGTATAAAACCATTTTTGTTTTGCCCCAGTGGTGGGTATAAAACCATTTCTGTCTGGCCCCCACCGGTGGGTATAAAATCGAGTTCTGGCCTCACCCCTTAGAGGAGTAACATATTGGGGACAATTTGACCATGGAAATGAGATGAGTAACAGTGTTCCGTTTGTTATAATCTGATCTGTTTCTGAACCGTTCTGAAAAATCTGATTCATTCTGAATTATCTGTCTCATATTTGTTCATTTCGATATGATGAGTTAAAGTTAATAAGATTTGAAAGATTGTTAAAGAATTGTTTTAAAGAATTAAGTTCTATATATATCTTTGGAATCGATCGACCCCCACTTGATGAGTGTTTTCCCAAAAACACTCACCCCTTACAATTTCAGATAAAAATGAACAACAAATAAATGAGGAGGAGCAGGAAGCTTTCTGGGGTTGGTGATCGATGATCAAGAGCAAGAATCAAGTTATCCCTTTTGATTAAGTTTTCCGCATTTCGCAACTCTGATGTATATTTGTTTCATTGTCATTGTAAGACAATACTTTATTTATGAAAAAGACTGGTTTGATTTGATACGAGGTTTTATTGTTTGCAATATAATTGTTAAACAATGCCAGATGTCACCGACGCTTCGGACTCGGGGCGTGACACAAGACAAATCAAAAGAAAGAGATGAAGCTGCATTAGCATGTGATGGCTATGACTCAGCCGAAGTACTGGCTGTCACAGATCAGAGCCCTTGCAGTGATTGGATTCTTGATTCAGGGTGTTCATTTCATATGTGCCCCACTAGATCCTGGTTTGAGACATTCACCGAAGCAGAAGAAGGCTTAGTGTTGCTGGGAAATGATATATCATGCAAAGTGAAGGGCATTAGTACTATAAGACTCAAGATGCATGATGGAATGGAAAGGTTACTGACTCAGGTGAGATTTGTTCCTGATCTCAAGAGAAATTTAATCTCATTGGAGACACTTGATACAAATGGCTACAATTTCAAATCTGTAAATGGCATGCTAACAATTCAGAAGGGGTCATTAGTGGTCATGAAAGGACACAAAAGAAACTTATTGTACATACTACAAGGCACCACAGTAGTAGACAGGTCTGCTGCAGCACAAACCAATTCTGATGCATCAAAATTGTGGCATCTCAGGCTGGGACATGTCAGTGAGCAAGGATTAATTCACTTATCCAAGCAAAACTTACTCTGCGGAGACCAGATCCTAAACTTATACATGTGTGAATCTTGCATCCTTGAAAAAGCTAAAAGAGTGAGCTTCAAAAGGGGAACTCACAACACAACCAGGCCATTTGAATATGTAAATTCAGATTTTTATGGGGTTCCTCGAGAAACCCAACACATGCTGGAGGAAGGTATTTCATGTCCATAGTCGATGACTTCACAAGAAGGGTCTGGATATTTGTGCTTAAAGCTAAAGATGAGGCACTAACCAAGTTCAGAGAATGGATCATTTTGACTGAAAACAAATTAGACTTGAAACTAAAGTATCTTAGAACAGACAATGGACTAGAGTTTGTGTCACAGCAATTCAAAGACCTGTGCAAATCAAAAGGGATCACAAGGCACCTGACTGTACCCGGAACTCCCCAACAAAATGGCTTGGCTGAAAGAATGAATCGCACCCTTATGGAAAGAGTAAGATGTATGATGCTAAATGCTGGATTTCCAAAGGTTTTGTGGGTAGAAAATATTACCACTGCTTGTTACTTAATTAACAGATGCCCTTCCAGTGCCATCAATTTCAAAACACCTATGGAACTCTGGAATAAAACTCCAACAGATTACTCAAAGTTGAGAGTATTTGGGTGCCTTGCCTATGCTCACGTCAAACAAGATAAATTAGAACCAAGAGCAAAGAGGTGCATTTTCATAGCCTACCCCGAAGGAGTCAAAGGTTACAAAGTATGGAATCTAGAGAGCACAGATACCAAGTGTTTCTATACAAGAGACATAACCTTTGATGAGTCCAAAATGGGATACAAGCTGAGATCCAACGGCACTGGACAGAATGAACTGATAACAGATGGAGTACAAGTCGAGGTGGAGCATCCAATAGACATCACAACCAATGAAAATGATACAAATCAGGACCAAAACCTGGAACAAAATGATTGAACATCTCAAACGGACCACGATCTGGCATCCTAAAAATTGGCAAGAGACAGACAAATAAGGGAAATAAGATCACCTGACAAGTTTGGTCAGGCCGATATGATCTACTATGCATTGGCTCTGGCAGAACAGCTGGAACATGATCAACCATTCTCATACAAAGAAGCTGTTTCAGGGAAAGAAAGACAGAAGTGGATTAAGTCCATGAATGAAGAAATGACATCCTTGTACACAAACAAAACCTGGAAGCTAGTGGACAGAACCAAGAATCAACGAGTGGTCGGATGCAAATGGATATATAAAGTGAAACAAGGCGTTCCTAATGAAGAAAAGACTAGATACAAAGCATGCCTGGTTGTGAAAGGCTTCTCACAACAACAAGGAGTAGACTTCAATGAAATCTTCTCCCCTGAAGATAAACATTCATCCATCAGGTTGATACTAGCATTGACAGTCCAATTAAACCTTGAACATGAATAGCTTGATGTCAAGACTGCTTTCTTACATGGGGAACTAGAAAAAACTATCTATATGAGTCAACCTGAAGGTTTTGTCAGCCAAGGAAGCAGTGGTAAGGTGTGCCTACTTGCAAAATCTCTTTATGGACTCAAGCAAAGTCCAAGGCAATGGTATAAAAGTTTTGATGAATACATGCTGAACAATAACTTCAGAAGATGTAGCTATGACAACTGTGTGTACATCTACAAGCAAGAAAATGAGATTAAAACTTATCTACTATTGTATGTTGATGATATGCTTGTTGCCAACACAAGCAAGATCTACATGGAAGCTATTAAACAACTTCTGAGCTCAGAATTTGACATGAAGCATCTAGGAGAAGCCAGACAAATTTTAGGAATGGAAATTGTAAGAGACAGGAAGGAAAACAAACTATTCTTGTGCCAAAACTCATACATCCACAAAGTCCTCCGAAGATTCAACATGCATGAATCAAAACCCGTTGGTATACCTCTGTATCAATCACTGAAACTGTCCAAGAAACAATCACCTGCTATTGAAGACCAACTAAGAGACATGTCACACATCCCTGATGCCAGTGGAGTTGGAAGTATAATGTACAGAGTGGTTTGTAGCAGACCAGATCTGTCCTACAGCATGAGTGTGGTGTCAAGATACATGGCCATTCCAGGTGAAGCTCACTGGCATGCTTTAAAGGGAGTGTTCAAATACTTGAAGGGAGCTTCAGACGTTGGATTAATGTTTAAGAAAATATGTAACCAGGAAAATCCCATTATTGGGTATGTAGACTCAAACTTCGCTGGAAACATAGACACAAGAAAATCCATTTCAGGCTTCACTTTCACTATGTATGGTACATCAGTTAGTTGGAAAGCTAACTCTCAATCCGTGGTAGCACTGTCAACGAGAGAGTCTGAACACATAGCTCTGACTGAAGGAATCAAGGACACACTATGGTTGAAAGGAATGGTGTCTGAGCTAGGTGTGAAACAAGACAAGGTTGTGGTGCATTGTGATAATCAAAGTGCGATACATCTGTCAAATCACCAAGTGTACCATGAAAGGTTCAAGCACATTGACGTAAAGCTGCATTTTGTGAAGGATATTATATCAAAGGGAGAAGTCCAAGTAGAGAAAATTGATACAAAGGAGAATCCAGTAGATATGATGACAAAACCATTGCCACAGAATAAGTTCGTGCATTGCATGAACTTGATAAAGGCAGTAGCTTGGAGTTAAGCGAATAACAGGAAGGAGAACCGCCAACCTTGGAGTCAAGGTGGAGATTGTTGGATCGGGTAATGACTACCAAGGTCAGTATCCGATGGAATACACCAAGGAAATGCTGAGGATGGTTAACGGCCATAACCGAAATCAGTTAGCAACAAGCTTCGGAAATGTATTCAGCTGGTCGACTTATATAGACCAGAAAAGAAGCAACAATGACACAACATAAAAAAAGAAAGGAACTCAGGAGAGGAGAGAATGCATGGATAGCATAAGGAAGATTGAGAATATTTGAGAGGAGAGAATCTTTCAATTGTGATTCAATTTATTGACTATTGTTCTCTTGTGAGTGTAAGTTTCGATTCTTTTATTTGATTAATAAAGTGATTGGCGAGTTCCCCCGTGGACGTAGGCGATTCAAGCCAAACCACGTAATCCTCAAGTGCATTTCTTTTTTCGCAATACTAAATGATTTGTTTGCGTTTGATCGAGTTGATTGTGGTGTGAATCGTGAACGAGAATCTATAACAAAAGAAAGCTTGGGGCGGATGGGAAGGTATTATCAGTAGGAAGTGAGCATAAGGTATGAAAACTTCAGAGATCAATATATGGTCTCAAGCAGGCGTCAAGGAGTTGGAACCTCAGATTTGATAGCACTATCAAGGAATTTGGTTTTGCTAAAAATCTTGAGGAACCATGCGTGTAAAAGAAAGTTAGTGGGAGTGTAGTGACATTCCTGGTACTTTATGTTGATGATATCCTGTTAATTGGGAATGATGTAGGATTACTGATAAGTGCAATTTATTGTACTTTTATTACTTGTTTTTAAATTGGAATTTTGTGATTCTTGAGCAGGTTTTATTTGATATGTTGTTGTTTTTGTTATTGTAGTTTGGAAGAGTAGAAATGAGAGTTTTGAGTGATATAGTGATGAATTAGAAGGTGCAAAGGACAAAGATACACGAAGCAACACCGCACCCGCGGTGTTCACAAGAGCGCACCCGCGCTGTTCTCTGAGGCATGACCGCAACCGCGGTCTCACCAGAAGAGCAGGAGGAGTTTTAGTCAAAAGGGCACCGCACCCGCGGTCCTTATATTACCGCACCCGCGGTCATGCACAAACACCATTCCGGAAATTGTGAAACTTTGTGGACTTTGAAGAAAAGAAGGGGAAAATGGTGTACTATGTGGGATATCTTGTCTAGACTATAAAAGGGTCTCTTTTTCATCATCTAGGGTATAGGGAGAGAAGCTAGGAAAAGGGTGGAGGCTACAAAGAAAAGAGTTGAAGATCAAAATCATCATCTTCAACAAGTTCTTGCACATCTTTGGACAAAAACTTCATACACTCCAAAACTTTTGTTCTAAATTCTTTCTTTTTTTATTTTTACTTTTATTTTGATATGTCTTGTTTAAGATTTATGTGTTGTTGTTTTATTTTCATTATTATGAACTAAATCTTAATTCTAGAGGAATGATGGAACAAAACTAGAAACCATGTGTTGAGATTCATGATTTATGCTATATAAGTTGTCTTTATTGTTTATTTGTGTTTTTCCAATCTTAATGCTTTCGTTTTACTGGCCATATCTTGAATGATTTGTATGTTATAAATTATCACTTGAAAAAGGAAATTTATAATCAAGAAAGGGAAAAATACATCGATGGTATTTATATAATTCGAGAGGACATATATTGCTATGGAAGCCATTAAAAGAATTTAGTGCTTGTTTTGTTATTTAATTATCGATTGTTGACGGAGACGTTGCAATCCTTTGTTAGATAATTAGTATCTACTTAGCACTCGAGAGAGGGAGCAGATAATTATAGAATTCTTGGCTAATGAATAAGAAGGACAATTATAATATAGCTACACAAACATATCACATGGTGGATAGTTGCGTGAAGTCAAACCTCTAGATCTTTTATTCTATTGTTCAAATCTGTTTGTTGCTACAATTAAATTTATTTTCAATTCTAGTCATTGGTATAATCAACTCTGTTAAGTGAATATACTAAATAAAATCGAGACTATTTTAATTACAAGCATTAATATAAATTTAGAAATACATTCCTCGTGGGATCGACACTTGTACTCGAAATTACATTTTACTATAACTTGACGTCGTGCACTTGCGAGCATTAAAGAAAAACGCAACAAGTTTTTGGCGCCGTTGCCGGGGAGTGTAAAATTTGAATTTATATTAGTATTGTTACCAATTAGTCTAGATTTTAATTTAGAGCTGTTTTTATTGTATTACATTGAACATTGATTTGTTTATTGTCTTTGTTTGACAGTGCATGCGAAGATCGCAAAATCCTGACTTGCTTATCTTAGATCCTGAAATCGAAAGAACCGCAAGAAGATTAAGAAAGGCAAGAAGAGAAGAGATTCTAGCAATGGCTGAAAACAGAGACAATGAAAATCCACCCCCTGCAATACCCATCCGAGATCATTTTAGGCCGGTATTGAATGCTCATTATTCTGGTATAGCACGAGGAACGATTAATGCAAACAACTTTGAGCTCAAGCCTGCGTTGATAAACATGGTTCAACAGAATCAGTTTGGGGGAGCCGCTACTGCAAATCCTCATTTACATCTCAGAACATTCCTTGAAATTACTGACACGGCAAAAATAAATGGTGTTTCTGATGATATAATTCGATTGCGTTTGTTTCCTTTTTCTCTTAGGGACCAAGCAAGAGGATTGCTCCAATCGCTTCCTTTGGGGAGTATCACTACCTGGCAGGATTTAGCAACTAAGTTTCTTGCAAAATATTTCCCACCTGCGAAGTCTACACAGTTGAAAATTGAGATAAGTACTTTTAGGCAGACTGATTTTGAGCAACTATATGAGGCATGGGAACGGTATAAGGAGTTGCTGAGAAGGTGTCCAAACCATGGTTTTGAAGATTGGGTACAGATTGAATTATTTTACATTGGTTTGAATGGACAAACAAGAGGCACTGTTGATGCAGCAGCTGGTGGCACAATATTTGCCAAATCACCCGATCAAGCATATGATTTGCTTGAACAGATGACCATTAACAGTTATCAGTGGCCGACTGAAAGATCAGGAGTGAAGAAGCAAGCTGGGATTTATGCCATAGATCCTATTACATCACTCACAGCTCAAGTTTCAGCTTTAACAACTCAAATTGCAGCAATGAACAAGGCTAGTACATCAGAGGTTGAAAATGCATCTGTTGTCACTGAGGAACCACATATTCCTGATGAGGCTCATTATATCAACAATAGGAATTTTGGTGGTTATGGAGGATATCGAAGTAACCCTCCCCCTAACACTTATCATCCGGGTTTGAGAAATCACGAGAATTTTTCATATGCTAATAATAAGAATGTTTTGAATCCTCCACCGGGGT
Organism: Primulina eburnea; assembly: GCF_022965805.1. Taxonomy (NCBI): domain Eukaryota; kingdom Viridiplantae; phylum Streptophyta; class Magnoliopsida; order Lamiales; family Gesneriaceae; genus Primulina; species Primulina eburnea. Next base: position 26,195,115 of record NC_133103.1, on the reverse strand, counting down.
TCAATGCATCAAAGGGAGAAGGAAAACCTTCACTTGAGGAATTAGTTGGGACATTTGTTGTAGAATCGAGTAAAAGAATGGCTAGGACTGAATCTCGTCTTGATGGCATGGAAACTCACATGTGAAATATGGGAGCCACAATGAAGTCATTGGAGACACAAATTGGTCAATTAGCTAATGCATTGAAAGATCAAAATAAAGGTCAGTTCCCAAGTAATACTGAAGTGAATCCAAAGGAGCAATGCAAAGCTGTGACTTTGAGAAGTGGAAAAGAACTTGGAGGTAAAAATTCCAACGAGAAGGATGAGAAAGAGATGACTGTTGAAGAAGTTGAAACTGAGGGATCCAAAGTTGATGTTGAAGTTGAACAACCTCCGGTATTCAAGCCAATTCTTCCATATCCGCAGAGGTTCAAAAAGAAGAAATTGGATGAGCAATTTGCCAAATTTTTGGAAATTTTCAAGAAGATTCACATCAACATTCCATTTGCTGATGCGTTAGAACAAATGCCAAACTATGCAAAGTTCATCAAAGATGTGATGTCAAAGAAGAGGAAGTTGCATGAGTTTGAGACAGTGAAGTTGACAGAAGAGTGTAGCGCCATACTTCAAAGGAAACTACCACAGAAACTCAAAGATCCAGGGAGTTTTACTATTCCTTGTGTTATTGGTGGTTCTAGAATAAATAAAGCTTTATGTGATTTAGGTGCCAGTATTAATTTAATGCCTTTTTTTATTTACAGGACTTTAGAGCTTGGCGAGGTGAAGCCTAACACTATTACCTTGCAGCTGGCTGACAGATCACTTACATATCCACGGGGTATAGTGGAAGATGTTCTGGTAAAGGTAGACAAATTTATATTTCCTGCTGATTTTGTCATTCTAGATATGGAAGAAGATCAGGACACTCCACTTATCTTTGGAAGGCCATTCTTGGCCACCGGAAAAGCTTTGATTGATGTGCACAAGGGTGAGCTTACATTGAGAGTAGGTGGAGAAGAAGTCATGTTCAACATCTACAACACAATCAAAGAACCAAATGAGGTAAGTACTTGTAATAGTATTGATGTAATTGATTCATGTATATCTCATGTTGGTGCAGGTAGATTGACGAAAGATTCTTTGGAGAGATGCTTGTTGGAATCGGCGTCTATACTGGATGAAGATGATTGGGACGTGCAAGAGGAGTTACTTGTTCTCGATACATTGCCTAAAGAAAAGATTGATGTGCATAATGTAGAACTACTTGAAGATGCAAGTATAGAGGTACCAAAAGTATCCCCTGAATTGAAGGAACTTCCAAGTCACCTCTGTTATGCATTTTTAGGTGAAAATTCGACATATCCAGTAATCATCTCTTCTTTTCTTACTTGTACTGAAAAAGAAAAATTGTTGAGGGTGTTGAGAGAATTTAAATCTGCTCTAGGATGGACAATTTCTGATATAAGGGGAATTAGCCCTACTGTTTGTATGCATAAAATTTTGATGCATGAGTCATATTCACCTTATGTTGATCATCAGAGAAGGCTTAATCCTGCAATGAAAGAGGTTGTGAGGGCTGAGGTATTAAAATTGTTAAATGCTGGTGTTATTTATGCTATATCTGATAGCTCATGGGTTTCACCAGTACAAGTAGTGCCTAAGAAGGGAGGAATAACTGTAGTGAAAAATGAGAACAATGAATTGATTTCAACTCGTCCAGTGACTGGTTGGCGAGTATGCATAGACTACAGGAAATTGAATGATGCTACTAGGAAAGATCACTTCCCATTTCCATTTATTGACCAGATGCTTGATAGAGTTGGTGGTTATCATTATTATTACTTTCTAGATGGCTATTCAGGTTACAATCAGATTGTCATAGCACCGGAGGATCAGGAGAAGACTACCTTCACTTGCCCTTACGGTACATTTGCTTTCAGGAGAATGTCATTTGGACTATGCAATGCACCTGCTACTTTTCAGAGGTGTATGATGGCCATATTTTCTGACATGGTTGAGGAAATAATGGAGGTTTTTATGGATGACATTTCTGTATTTGGTACATCTTTTGATCATTGTTTGCAAAATTTAATGCTTGTTTTGCAGATATGTCAGGCTAAGAATCTAGTTCTGAATTGGGAAAAATGTCACTTCATGGTTCCAGAAGGTATTGTGCTTGGCCACAAAATTTCAGCTAAAGGAATAGAAGTTGACAGGGCCAAAGTTGTGGCAATTGAAAATCTTCCACCGCCGAAGAATGTGAAAGGAATAAGAAGCTTCTTGGGACATGCCGGGTTTTATCGTCGTTATATTAAAGATTTCTCTAAAATTACTAGACCTTTATGTAATTTATTAGAGAAAGATTCTACATTTATTTTTGACGATGACTGTTTGCAGGCATTTAACAAAATCAAGGCAGCAATGATTTCAGCACCCATCATGATAGTACCTGATTGGAAGGAGCCCTTTGAGCTCATGTGCGATGCTAGCGACTATGCTGTGGGAGCAGCATTGGGACAAAGGCGAGACAAGATGTTTAAAGCCACTACTATTCAAGTCGTACACTCAATGCAGCCCAACAAAATTACACAACTACTGAAAAAGAGATGCTAGCAGTGGTGTTTGCATTCGACAAATTCAGAACATATCTCATTGGCACCAAGGTAACCGTTTTTACTGACCATGCAGCTCTTCGTTACCTGTTTGCCAAAAAGGATGCAAAGCCCAGGTTGATACGATGGATACTCTTACTTCAAGAATTTGACTTTGAGGTCAAAGACAAGAAAGGTTGTGAGAACCAGGTGGCTGATCACCTGTCACGACTAGAGTTGGAAGAAAGAACTGAAGGTGGAGCTATCAACGAGTCGTTTCCAGATGAGTAACTTTTCAAGGTAAGTGTTACATATCCGTGGTTTGCAGATATAGCTAATTTCCTTGCTGCAGGAGAATTGCCTTCAGATTTAACGTATCATCAAAAGAAGAAATTTCTTCATGATGCCAAGTTTTACCTGTGGGACGATCCGTTCTTGTTCAAGAGATGCGCTGATCAAATAATCAGACGATGTGTAGCTGAGGAAGAAGCGGGTATTATTCTAGAGCAGTGTCATTCCTCACCCTACGGTGGACACTTTGGGGCATCTAGAACAACAGCTAAGGTATTACAGTCAGGTTTCTATTGGCCTAATTTATTTAAAGACAGTTATACTTTAGTCAAGTCATGTGATAAATGCCAAAGAGTTGGCAATATTTCTAGACGACATGAATTACCACTAACAAATATTTTGGAGGTGGAACTCTTTGATGTCTGGGGTATTGATTTTATGGGTCCCTTCCCATCTTCGTTTGGTCAATCATACATTTTACTTGCTGTCGATTATGTGTCAAAATGGGTGGAAGCAATTGCCACCGTAACTAATGATGCTCGAGTTGTTGTTAAGTTTGTCCACAGGAACATCTTCACGAGATTTGGAACGCCTAGAGCCATTATCAGTGATGAAGGTACACATTTCTGTAACAAAATTTTTAACTCACTATTGGCCAAGTATGATGTGAAGCACAGGGTGACACTGGCATACCACCGGCAAGCTAATGGGCAAGCAGAGATATCCAACCGGGAGATAAAGCAAATATTAGAAAAGACAGTGAAGACAAACCGGAAGGATTGGGCGATCAAGCTAGATGACGCGTTATGGGCATACAGGACTGCATACAAGACACCTATCGGGATGTCACCTTATAGGTTGGTCTTTGGGAAAGCTTGTGATTTACCTTTGGAACTGGAGCACAAGGCATTTTGGGCTATCAAAAAGCTAAATTTTGATATGGGAGCATCGGGCGAGCAACGAATGTTGCAGTGGAATGAGATGGAAGAATTCAGGAATGAAGCATATGAGAATGCAAAGATATACAAAGAAAAGACCAAGAGATGGCACGACAAGCAAATTTTTCGACGAGACTTTGAACCAGGGCAACAGGTGTTATTATTCAATTCTCGACTGAGGTTGTTTCCTGGTAAGTTAAAATCCAGATGGTCTGGCCCATTCACAGTAGAAACAATGTACCCACATGGTGCAATTGAACTAAAATGCAAAAATGGCGAGACATTCAAAGTCAATGGTCAGAGGGTCAAGCATTACTTTGGCAATGAAGTGCGACACATGGACAACATCCCACTGCGAGAACCAAAGTAGACTGATGAAAGTCAGGCTGATGACGTTAAACCAAGCGCTTATTGGGAGGCAACCCAAATTTTTGTTTCTTTTGCATTTTTATTTCGGAGTTGTTTTATTTTTGTATCATGTTATTTGTGGTTTTGTATTTTTGATATAATGTGTGATTTTATCTTCCCAAATTTAATGAATCTCAATTGTTTCTTTTCAGGACTGAAAATTTGAGAAGAAAATATTTTGACGAAACAGAAGTGCCCCTGCAGTCTCATGTGCACTGCACCCATGCTTGAGGTGCATTCAAAATACAAGAAAATTCGAAGCAGGAGTGCACCCGCAGTACAAAGACAGCGCACCCGCGCTTGGTGTGCCAAAGCACAACCGCACCCGCGGTGCTAACATCACCGCACCCGCGGTCGTGCAGTATGGAGAAATGCATGCAAATGCCGAGAACACAGCGCACCAGCGCTCCCTAGCATACCGCCCCTGCGCTGAACTGCCGAACATACACCGCACCCGCGGTATTCATAACACCGCCCCTGCGCTGAACTGCCGAACATGTACCGCACCCGCGGTGCTTATAACACCGCACCCGCGGTCGCTCTTTTTAAACACAGACTCGGCCATTCATCACCACACTCGAAGAAAATCATTCTCAAGAACCCTCACTTCCATTTTCGAAATCCCTACTCAAAACACAACTAACACACCAAATTTTTGTTCTTCTTTCAACAAATTCATCACTACAACCTACAAATCTTTACTCATTCCATCAAATACCTAATTTCTTTCCATCAAATTCAAAATCAAACCTAGGGTTGAAAAAAGGGGCTTCAAAATTTCTTCAAGAATTTGAACAAAACTTTGTTTTTGTTCTTCAAGAAACAATTCAACACACCCAAGGTGAGCAAATTCATAGCAAATTTATGGATAAATTCGAAATTTGTTGGGTTTGTTGCTAAGGAAGGAAATTATTCATTTGGTGAAGCATCTTGTTAATTTTGGAAATATTGTTGATTGATTATTGTGTACATTGTTGAAGTGTGAATATTGTGAAGTAGTAGTTTGGTGGATTGCAATAATCTTGTATTTTGAGAAGTGGGTTGAATTAAAGTTGTGTTGAGAAGGTGTTCGACAAAATGCCACCTAGAAGAAAACAATTTAAGGGTGCTTCATCCTCATCAACTGTGAACTATGATGCGAGTCGATTTTATGATGAGAAGGCGGAGGAGCAATATGGCAAGATTTTGAATCGAAGCATTATAAAAGAAAGGGGATTTGATCTTCGTGCCCCTCATACTCAAATTGAACAAATGCTTAGGGTTCGGCAGTGGGAAGAATTTGGCAGACAGCCACAAGATGCTGTAATATCACTGGTGAGAGAGTTCTACGCTAACCTTAAGGTTAGATATGATCGGTTTACAGTTTTTGTTCGAGGTAAACAGGTAGGATATGATGCACATACAATCAACACGATATATGGCTTCCCTAAAATCATGCACGACGATTATGAAGAATACAGAAATGAGCATGTTGATTATAACAGTATTCTTCAAACAATATGTATACAGGGAGCCGATTGGCGAATGAGGGACGATGTGCACTTGAGCCTAGCAAAGTCTGATCTGAAGACTGTTGCTAAAAATTGGTATTCCTTCATTGCTGCTAGGATAAAGCCAACCGAACACACCACTACTGTCATTAAGGAGAGGGCCATCCTCACATTTTGCATTATGACAGGGAAGACAGTTGATCTCGGTCAATTGCTTCAAAATTCCATTCTCGACTATGGAAGAGGTAACTCTCCGAGTGGACTTCTCCACCCCTCTCTCATCACTGTTTTATGCCAACATGCGGGGGTTACTTGGGCACCAAATGAAGAGTTGTTGAAGCCAAAGAATGATATTGTGGTAATTCAACCACATGGGGGCATCAGAAATGACCAAGCTGCAGCATGTAGAGCTTAAAGGGAATTTAATAGAAGAGCTGCAGAGAGACGTGACCAAGCCCAAGCCCGCGAACAACCACCGCAGCACAGGCACAGGAGAAACAGATTGACTATGTTGGAAGAGGACATGCGAGCTCAACGCCAAGAGATGAATACGTTGAGGTATAGGGCCGATACATTCATGGATTACATGATGGATTTCACTTCGGTGTTGGCTCAGCAATTTCCATCTGCTTCCACTTCTGGTCATCCGTTTCTACCTCCTCCACAGTGGCCACCTGTCTACCACCCGCCAGAGTTCCAACCACCCCACCACGATGATGATGATGAGGATGATGGCAATGACCATTGACGGTCGTTGCCCAGTGTAAGTGCATTCTCCTATTTATCATGCTTATTCACATCGAGGACGATGGACGTGTTTAAGTTTGGGGGAGATTTATTTATTTTATTTTATTTTACTTTGTGTGCTTTGTTTTAATTTATTTGGAGTGTTTATTTGTTTAGTTGATTTTGTGTGTTTATTTATTTAGTGTATTTTTGTGTGTTTAATTTTTTGGTTTATTTTGTGTGTTTGTAGTATTTTTGTCATGAAATTTTTAATGAATTGGCCAATGATGAAAATATTTTTAGTATGGAAAAGAAAGGTCATGCATCAAATTCATGTTAATTGATCACTTTGAAAAATTTAGAGAATAGTCATGAGATTTGGTGAGTTTGAGACTTACAATTTCTATAAAACTTTGTGATTTTTATTGGATATTGAAATAAAATTTTTGCAAACACATAGATGGTTGAGGCAATCTTTGATTTTATTTGGGCCATTTATTTTGTTCATAAACATTCATTTGATGCCCTTTTGAGCCTATACAAAGAAAGAGTTGTGTTTTTGAAATTCCTTGGAAGCCAAGCACATTTCTTTTTGAATATATATATTTGGTTGATGCATTGAGCCACCATTTTCATGATGATTAGATTCTACTCTTTGATGGTGAATTGAGATTTTGTCTAGAACTATCCAAACATCACTAGAGGCGAAATACGGACAAATTATGATTTAGGAATGATTTAGGTGATTTTTGGATCGATTGAGCCTTTCAAGCTACCAAATAAATTAATTTATCATTTGTCACCTCTTTGAGCTTATATGAATTTGAATGGCACACGTAAATATGTGTAAAAGACCCCCATTCAATTTTTTTTTTCAAGTATCCCACAATTACCAACCTTTTGAATATCTTATACAATTAATTCCTACCTTCTCAAGGGAGTAAGAATTCGAAAGATTAAAGAAAGTTATTTTCTCCTACAAAAGAAAAATGAGTAAGGATACATTGTTGAAGTTGGAGAAAAAGGGGAGAAAAAAAAGAGATGAAATGAATAAAGAAAAAAATTGGAGATCAAAAGAAATTGTGGAGTTAGAAAAAGAGATGAAATTCAATTTACTCCCTTATTTGAACTCCTAATCTTTATTTGTAGCCATGAACCAAGGCCTAACATTACAACCATTGAAAATCCTATTAACCTAGTCATAGTTGTCCAATATACTAGTGGAGAGTGATTGGGAGGATCTAGCCTATGGCAATCGATAAACACTGTCATTGAATAAGAATCTTGATCAATTTTACACACACCTCATTGCATTAAATATTTATTGGGTATCCATTTCTTGAATGAATATTGCTTTGAAACAAATTTTTACCGAAAAAGACCTTGTGATATGTGTTTGTAAAAATTTGAAATCAATTGATAATGATTTGAAATATGGTTGAAGAGATTTGAAGTTAGAGAATGAACCCATCACATGATTTTATCCGGATGAACAAGTGGTTTAATTGATTTGAATTGTAAATGCATGATGGATTTTGAATTTATATTAAGGCCAAGTTCTTTAAAATATTTCATGACTTGTTTGTTTGTTTGTTTTTGTTGTTTTGTTTTGCTCGGGACTAGCAAAATCTTAAGTTTGGGGGAGTTTGATAAGTGCAATTTATTGTACTTTTATTACTTGTTTTTAACTTGGAATTTTGTGATTCTTGAGCAGGTTTTATTTGATATGTTGTTGTTTTTGTTATTGTAGTTTGGAAGAGTAGAAATAAGAGTTTGGAGTGATATAGTGATGAATTAGAAGGTGCAAAGGACAAAGATACACGAAGCAACACCGCACCCGCGGTGTTCACAAGAGCGCACTCGCGCTGTTCTCCGAGGCATGACCGCACCCGCGGTCATGCTAGCACCGCACCCGCGGTCTCACCAGAAGAGCAAGAGGAGTTTTAGTCGAAAGGGCACCGCACCCGCGGTCCTTATATTACCGCACCCGCGGTCATGCACAAACACCATTCCGGAAATTGTGAAACTTTGTGGACTTTGAAGAAAAGAAGGGGAAAATGGTGTGCTATGTGGGATATCTTGTCTAGACTATAAAAGGGTCTCTTTTTTATCATCTAGGGTATAGGGAGAGAAGCTAGGAAAAGGGTGGAGGCTACAAAGAAAAGAGTTGAAGATCAAAATCATCATCTTCAACAAGTTCTTGCACATCTTTGGACAAAAACTTCATACACTCCAAAACTCTTGTTCTAAGTTCTTTCTTTCTATATTTTTACTTTTATTTTGATATGTCTTATTTAAGATTTATGTGTTGTTGTTTTATTTTCATTATTATGAACTAAATCTTAATTCTAGAGGAATGATGGAACAAAACTAGAAACCATGTGTTGAGATTCATGATTTATGCTATATAAGTTGTCTTTATTGTTTATTTGTGTTTTTCCAATCTTAATGCTTTCATTTTACTGGCCATATCTTGAATGATTTGTATGTTATAAATTATCACTTGAAAAAGGAAATTTATAATCAAGAAAGGGAAAAATACATCGATGATATTTATATAGTTCGAGAGGACATATATTGCTATGGAAGCCATTAAAAGAATTTAGTGCTTGTTTTGTTATTTAATTATCGATTGTTGACGGAGACGTTGCAATCCTTTGTTAGATAATTAGTATCTACTTAGCACTCGAGAGAGGGAGCAGATAATTATAGAATTCTTGGCTAATGAATAAGAAGGACAATTATAATATAGCTACACAAACATATCACATGGTGGATAGTTTCGTGAAGTCAAACCTCTAGATCTTTTATTCTATTGTTCAAATCTGTTTGTTGCTACAATTAAATTTATTTTCAATTCTAGTCATTGGTTTAATCAACTCTGTTAAGTGAATATACTAAATAAAATCGAGACTATTTTAATTACAAGCATTAATATAAATTTAGAAATACATTCCTCGTGGGATCGACACTTGTACTCGAAATTACATTTTACTATAACTTGACGTCGTGCACTTGCGAGCATTAAAGAAAAAACGCAACAATTACTGCAATCAACTAAAGTATGGTTGGCAAGTAAATTATCCATGAAAGACATGGATGAAGCATCCTATGTATTGGGAATACAAATATATAGAGATAGATCAAAGATGATACTGGGACTCACCCAAGCCACTTTTATCGATACCATTTTTGAAGCGATTCTCTATGGAAGAGTCCAAGAGATGATACTTACCAATGTGTCATGGTGTTATTCTATCTAAAGCTATGTGTCCCAAAACTGATGAAGAGATAGAGATTGTGACACGTATTTCATATGCGTCAGCCATTGGTAGTATCATGTATGGTATGATATCGATACGTCCTGATGTTGCTTACGCTCTGAGTGTTACAAGTAGATTTCAGGAGAACCCTGGTCAAATGCATTGGAAGGCCGTGAAAAATATTCTTAAGTACTTGAGAAGGACTAAGAACTTGTTCATGGTCTATGGGGTGGAGAATTAAAATTGGAAGGCTAAACTGATTCTAGCTTCCAATGTGACGTAGATGATTCCAAATCGACCTCTGGTTTTGTATTCATGCTTAATGGTGCGGCTGTCTCTTGGAAAAGTTCCAAGCAAGAGACCGTTGTGGATTCCACCACAGAAGCTGAATATATTGCTGCACCTGCTGCAGCCAAAGATGCAGTTTGGATGAGGAATTTTGTCAAAGAGTTAGGCGTTATTCCTAATGGAGTTGATCTAGTCCCGTTGTACTGCGACAACACTGGTGCCGTTGCGCAAGCAAAGGAACCGATGTCTCTTCAGTGATCCAAACATGTACTGAGGAAGTTCCACATCATACGGGAGATTGTGGAAATAGGAGACATATCGGTCGAAAGAGTCCCCTCTGCAAATAATGTTGCTGATCCACTTACGAAGCCCTTGACATGATATCATTGTTTGAGAAGCATCACGAAGCAATGGGATTAAATTTACGGGTAGTTGGATCTAGCAAAAGTGGGAGATTGTAAGAATAGATGCCCTGCAAGCCAACGGTTGGCGAGAGAATTTATTGACTCAAGTGTAATAAACAATCTTTATTTTAATATAATTTAACTTTTTATAGTCTTGTTTTACTTTATCTGTATACCCATGCAATCAGCATAGATAAAGTCCTCGATTATACTTTAATGCAAATGAATCGTAATTCGATGTTGAAACTCATTTGTAAACACTGTATGATATAAATACGTTCCTAGTCGATTCAGCCGCCTAAAACATGGATAAAGATCGCTTGAGCTCGAGACTAGCATCTGTGATGTTGTGTACCGCGTTTCTTGGTAAGGGCATAGAGATGTCCAAACATGCAGATGGGTATTCATATGATGATTATACCGAACAACACTCCCTCAAACTTTCCAAGTGATTATCATTCCTCAAGAGGATAAGTCTGTGGTTATGATTGTACACCGTTAGTCCTTATGACCCTGTATAACACTGAGGCTCTATATGCTAGGGCTATGCTTTGACTCGTTTACCGGCTCCAGGAGAGTCATCAGGTGGCGAGGTTGGGTACAGTTGTGACACATATAGGAGCCAGTGCATTGTACTCGATGATTCATTGCTCACCTACGGGTGTGGATATCCTATATGATCTGATGAGAAATCTCTGGCCAGAGTATGAGATGTACGTTAGAGAAGGAGTTCTCCAAAAGTACATGCGATGCCATTATTTATATTTATCACATAGTTATCGAATTATTATGCAACCCTCGATGAACCAATGGTTGCAAATTCGATCTGGATATATGAGATGAAGGGACCGTACTATACGTTAATCATAACCGACTAGTTCTTGCAGGCACTATCAGTGATACCTAGGGAGTCATGGGGCGATGCTACTAGACGCTCTTACCATGATTCGATGGGTTTAATCAAAAAATAGTTTCTGATTTTCTCATGATCAAATGTTGATGTATGGAATGGGGCAAATTAGGGTAAGCCCGAATAAAAGATAATGTCCTGAATCACAAAGAGTTGTGAATCCACGACTAGCTGTATCCCTGAACCATTAACGGTCATACAAGCACTGGTTTACTTGTTCCCGTTGAGATAATAAATTGAACGAGTTGAATTTATAAGAAATAATTTTGATATGATCAATCGATAAGCTTATAAATAAAGTTTATAAAAGTTTATAGAAATTTTTGAGAGCATGAATGTAATACAGTCAAAAGGAGTGCATCTGCCTTATTTAGACATTGGTGATCTCAAAATTAAAGTGCCCATCATAATAAAAAATAAGTTGAATTTGTCACATCGATGATCTTGGATCGTCGATTGAGATTATGATGAGATTAATATGATGGGAGTATGGATCATGGGCTTGTAAGAGTATAAGCCCATCATGCTAATTTATTAAAGTTCAGATGGACTTTAATAATTAAATTATATTTTAATTGAGTTAAAATATAGCCAATTAAGTTTTAAAAAATATGGTATTGATTTATGTAATATGAAAATATTAATGATACCATAATTTTAAAAACTTTCACACAAAGCAAAATAATATTAATGCATGATATTCTCATAATATATGTATTAATATTCGAGGTTGCAATTAATATGGCATGGATTTAGAACCTTTGGTTAAATTAATTAATTGGATTAATTAAGTAAAAATAAAGGTTAGAAATATAATTAGAATATTTTTTTTAATTCTAATTGAAGTTCATGCATTCGAGAGTTAAAAGAATGGCAGAAGATTTTTGAAATCTAATTACTTAATTAATGTGATTAATTAAGGTAACAACCATTAGTTAAAATAATAAAATATATATTTACTTTGGTTTGAAATTTAGGAGAGATGACAAAAGCTTTCAAAAAAGTGAATAATAAGGAGATAGGAGAATGTCTCCAATTCTCTCGGCCGTCCCATTGCTCCCAAAAAGGTTTTGAACCAATTTTTGTTTTTTTGATCTCAAACGCAAAATATCTTCTATACTTTCTAGTGCAAGTTAGAAGAGGAACACATTATCTGGTTGTGGACCTGATTCAAAGATTAAAGAAGAAGATCAAAAAACGTTCGTAGGGATTTACAACAAGAGCTACGTCCGTTAATACTGGAGTAGTTGGTGCCAAGTGAAATTATTCACTAAAGGTATAATTACTAAACATCCTTGTATGTTTATTTTATTAAAACCATACGAGTGTCAAACAATATTTTGAATTGAAAAATAAAATTTTAAAACTTTCGCTGCGTTTTGGGCACGAGAAAACCGAGATCCAACAGTGGTATAAGAGACATGTTCTCTATATTGTATGGTTTAAATCATATTGAATAATATTTCTAGCCACACAAATTTTTTTTTTCAGAAAGTTGATGCACCACAAAATTTTTAAATTTATCAGATTTTCGAAAAAAAAAATATTATCGGATCTGCCCGAAACTGTTCCAGGCATATCACGGGCGCAACATGCGCGTAGGAACTGCGCGGAGGGTCCGCACACCGTGCGTGCGGCGCATGCGCACGCAGGTGCTATGCGGAGCGTGCGCGCGCTCTCCGTGCAACGTGCTCGCCGCGGGCGCGCGGCATGTGCGCGCAGGACACGCACAGCGTGCCTGCGACTGCCCGAAACGTTGGGGCAGTGCGCGGGCGGGTGCCTGGGAGTGTCTTGGGAACTGTTCTGGTTAATGGGCACGAATTGTTTTGGCCTAGGGTGCGATTTTCTGATTTTTTTCAAAACTTTGGATTAAATTGATATTTTATAAATTAATTTATGACCTAGAATATGATTTTAATTATTTATGGTAAAAATGAGTTTTACTAGAAATCAATTATTATTGATTTAATTGGAAATTAAATAAACACCATTGGAAATTAAATAAAGGTGTTTATTTAATTTATTAAATTCTTTAATAATTGTGGTGGTTAGTAATAAAATTATTAGATACATGATTTATCAATTAATAAATTTGTTTAATTAAATTGATGTAAATATTTGATATTAAATGAATGAAGGATGATCGAGAGCCTTGACCAATGTATTAGGTGTATGTTAGGATATTTTACTGTTTTATTCGTTTTGTTAATATTTGATATTATTAAAGTGGGCCTGATTTATGATCCATTCCCACCACATGAGATGTATCCCTTATGTGTCATGGCTATTTAAATGTAATTATTAGAAGTAGTAGGAGATCAAGACTGAAGATGGTGGGCCCGATGCACAAGATGATGACATGTAAAATATTGGAAGCTCTTGTAATAGTTGCATTTGCATCCCTGCATTCACCTAGGTTTTAGACCTGTATCCATGTCTAGTTCACATGGATCTAATAATGTTGGTGATCGATCATCTTTATTTATTTATTGTTGAATGTCATATTATGATATATGCGATATATAGTAATATGCATGTATGTATATTATTAGATAATATGGTTGCATGAATCCGGCAAACATACAAACTCATGGCACACGATTTTAAATTAAAATGATGAGACAACTTTAAATTAAAATCCCTCATTTTGAATATGATTCAAAATTTATATCAAACTGAAAAAGTAAAAATTAAAAAATTTTAATTTTTCCTTGCCTTCCATCAACGTGTTTGCATGTTGATCGCTACCCCGGATAGTGTCTGGCTCATATTATTGGGGAGGGCTTGACGCCGGAAAGCTGTGACTTCCACCGGACATATGATGTGAATTGAATGAAACTCCTATGACTTCGGCTCATATTATTGGGGGAACTCATGGCGACCGTCTACTACAATTCAACATTGATGAGTTGGTTTGAAACGCGAAAATAAATGGCGTTATATTATTGGGTCTTTATCAAACGTGAGGCAAAACACGCAGATGTTGCATAGGGATGCAATTGGATTCTACCTTTTATAAATTATAATTGGCTGATATTATTCGGGATTATATTTGGCTAATTGGACTCTACGTGCCCACTAAAGAAATACGATTTACCTTTTTCATCATAGGGTGGTGGAAATGTCAAAATAGTGGGAAGAAGATTTATAAAATAAAATCCATATTTTATATCTTAGAATTATTTTAAAATTACAAGCAACCATTTTTCTGTTTCCATATCAGTATATTTTCGATTTCGCCACGTAATACATTTCTGTTATTAACAAGCTAACCGAATCTAATTTTCAAGATAAGTCATCAGTCACTCTGACTGAAATGTAGAGTTTGCAAAAATCAGTTGTTGATAAAACTGGGTTGGGCTTAATAGCATTGGTGAAACTTCTGCAAGTGATACCATACCAAAGTTGAATGAGCACAAAGGGAAATACATTAACTTTGTGAAATCAACAGTGGTACAAGAAATATTTGAACCAAGTAAACCTATTGTTCAACCGATTGAACATAAAAACAAAGCTAAACGGTTTGGAATTGGATATAGCCCTGAGAGTCCAACTGATTCACGTAGCTGGTTATCTAAACGGTTCAGCTACAAAAGTCAGCACTCTAGGAATGACTACTACAATTACTACAACTGTAAGTCAGTTCAAAAGAGATACCGGGTGTACAAGCAGTTGTAAAAGGTTGAAAATCATATTGTTTCATCCACACACCACAAACCTAACACACACAAGTCGAGGAAAATAATTTGGAACACAACAACTGGAAAGTCAGTTAGACTGATTCAAGTATGGGTTTCTAAAGGACTAATCAGTTCAGGACCCAAATAGATGTGTGTACCAAGATTATATGTTGAGTGTGATTGAAGGTAACAGGTACAACAAAAGAATCAATTTGGTACTTGGATAACGGATGCTCACGACACATGATAGGGGATGCTGAATTGCTATCCCAACTGATCAAATATTCTAGTCCAAACATCAGTTTTGGTGACAACTCTAAAGGTAAAATCGTGGGTAAGGTTAAGCTTATCCATGGTAATATTATTATTAAATACATCTTACTGGTTGATAATTTGAAGTATAACTAGATTAGCATCAGTCAGTTATGCTATAATAATTTCTCATTTCAGTTCAACAAACACACGTGCACAGTTAAGAACTCAATTAATGAGATCATTATAACTGAAAATCGTTGTGGCAATACTTACAAAGTCAGTTGGACTGATCAACCTAACCAGTATGTTTTCTAGCTTCAAAATCTTCTAAAAACTGGTTGTGATATAAAAGGTTGAACCACTTAAATTTTAAGTCTATTGCTCATCTGAGTAACCATGATCTTGTAAATAGTCTGCTTAAAATAGATTTTTCAAAAGACAAAATTTGTTTAGCATGTCAGTTTGGTAAACAAGTAAGATCTTCATTTTAAAATAAGGGTAGTAAATCTTCCTCTAGATGCTTAGGACTGCTATATATGGATCTTTTTGGTCATATACAAGTCATGAGTTTAGAAGGAATGAAATACACCTTGGTAATCGTTGATGATTTTTCAAGATTTACTTGTGTTATCTTTCTTAAATCAAAAGACCATACTGCTGCACAACTGATTAAGCTTTTCAAAAAATTATTAAATGAAAAATCAGTTTGAATTGAAATAATAAGGTCTGATCGAGAGACTGAATTGTCAATCAAAATCTTTATAAATTTTTTTAGAAAATACTAGAATTAAGCATGATTTGTCAGCACGTAGAACACCTCAAAAAAATGGTATAGCTGAAAGAAGAAATCAAACTCTTAAAGAAGCTGCTAGAACAATGCTTACTGATTCTAGTATATTTCAAATAATTTTGGGCAGAAGCAGTAAACACTGCATGTTACTCAGAACAGATCAATGATAAAAAAATCGTTTGAAAACCCCATGAGATTTGGCATGGACATAAAAGTGTGGTATCCTATTTCAGAATATTCGGCTGCAGCTATTATATTCACGATAATGACAAAAATCATTTAAAAACATTTGATACAAAATCTGCAGAAGGAATATTTCTAGGTTATTCATCAGTTAGTAAAGTTTATAGAGTTTTTAATAAATGTACTTAAAATGTAGAAGGATTGATTCATGTTGTATTTGATGAATCAGGACTAACTGATAAGCCAACTGATCCAGTTTAGCTAGTTGATCGCTTTACAGATATAAGTTTGGAGGATAATAGTGAAGAAGAAGTTCGTATCGATCGAAATATTCTTCAAACACCAGAACCAGAAGTAGTGGATCAATCAATTGAACAAGAAATTGTTCCTGATAATCACTTGGTGGAGCAAAACGTTGATGTTCAAATACCAACTGAAGCAGTAGCAACTAAAACTGAAGAAAACATTCAGTTACCAATTGAAACAATTGCTGAAATTGATCCAACCAATGCTGAATACAGATGGAAGAAATCACATCCACCAAATTGGTGATGGGTAATCAATCTGATCCGGTAAGAACTAGAAATCAAATGATTAATTTATTTTTTCATTCAGCTTTTGTTTCCCAACTGGAACCAAAGAAAACCGATGAAACTCTGGCTGATCCTAACTGGATAAATGGTATGCAAGAAGAGCTAAATCAGTTTACCCATGAAAATGTCTGGAATTTAGTTCCAAGACCAGTATATGAAAGAATTATAGGTACAAAGTGGGTCTATAGGAATAAACTGAACGAAGATGGTTCAATTGTGCGCAATAAAGCAAGGCTTGTGGCACAAGGATATAGACAAGAAGAAGAAATTGATTGCGACGAGACATATGCACCAGTTGCAAGACTAGAAGCAATAAGAATATTTCTTGCTTATGCCTCATTCAAAGACTTCAAAGTTTACCAAATGGATGTCAAAAGTGCATTCATGAATGGTCAGTTTCAGGAAGAAGTGTATGTTGAACAACAACCAGGTTTTGTTGATCAATCCTTTCCTGATAATGTTTATCATTTGAACAAAACTTTATATGGTCTTAAACAAGTTCCAAGAGCTTTGTATGATGCACTTTCAAAATTCTTAACTGATCACGATTTTATTGTTGGAACAATTGACAAAAATCTCTTCAAAATTTCAAAGAATGATCATATTTTACTTGTACAAATATATGTTCATGATATTATTTTTAGGTCAACTAACCCCAATTTATGTGAGAAATTTGCCAAGTTAATGCAGGAAAAATTTGAGATGAGTATGATGGGTGAACTGACGTTCTTTTTTGGTCTGCAAGTGAAGAACTGGAAACTGATACTTTTTTCAGTCAGACAAAATACACGAAGGAATTGCTTAAGAAATTTGGTATAGAGTAATGTTCAGCTGCAAATACTCCCACGAGCTCATCAATTAAATTAGATAAAGATGAAGGAGGAATATCAGTTGAGACGACACTCTACAGATGTTTAATAGGTTCTTTATTGTACCTAACTGCTAGTCGTCTTGATATTGTATATGTTGTCTGCATATGTGCTAGATTTCATGCAGATCCTAAGAAATCGCATTTTTCAGCTGCCAAACTTATATTGAAATATCTTAAAGGCACACAAAATTTGGGCTTACGGTATACTAAAGACTCATCTTTCAATTTAGTTGCTGTTCAGATGCAGATTATGCAGGATGTAAGCTTGATCGTAAAAGCACAAGTAGATCATGTCAGTTTCTAGGAGACATAGTGATTTCATGGTTCAGCAAGAAGCAAACATCCATAGCAACTTCCACAACTGAAGCAGATTATCTAGCTGCTGGAAGCTGCTGTGCTCAACAGCTCTGGATTCAACAAACTGAAAGATTATGGAGTTATTGCAGAAGAATCACCAATATTCTGTGAAAATACAAGCACAATTGCGATCACATATAATCCAGTTCTTCCTTTCAGGACCAAACATATTGATGTCAGACATTACTTCATCAGAGACCATGCTCTAAAGAAGGCAATCAAGCAGGAGAACATATCAACTAAACAACAAGCATATGACATCTTCACCAAGCCATTGCCCGAGACTAAGTTTTCTTACTTTTGTAATATTCTTAATTAATTTTTCTTAATCTTAGTTGCATTATTTTATGTCAGCTAGAGTTGTTAGTTAGTGGTTATTCAGTTCCTACTAATTTTTATTTAGTAAGTATCAATTAGATTGCAGAGAATATAGAAGTGAAATTAATAAATAGCAATGAATTGAAATAGAAACTTTATTTATAATACCTAGCTGCTATTACACAGTTTAGTTTTATCTCTACTGCATTTAGCCAATCAGATAACAATAGGGACATCTCCTAGGAAATTTTCCTAAAATCTTCTGTGAAAACAATTTTCTCCAGAATCATATACTCCTTGCTGAGCATCAGGTAATAGAGACCTTCATTAGTTACTAGGTCTGAAGTATGAATAACGGAGAGACGGTGCTTATACTTGATTTCAGTTGCCTTCTGTTCATCAGTGGCAACTAATTTATCTCTCTGAATAGTTTGCAGCATGAATCTTCATCCAGCTGGACATTACTTTATCAAAGACAAAGTCTTTGATATCTCTCTTCCAAGTTTCCACAAATGAAAGCCTTTCTGCAGGATTGGGCTTATTAGAACTACTTGTTTTATCCATCTGCGCTTGATTAATATTATTTGTTAAAATATTTTGTATCTGATAAGTTTGATATTATTTATAGACAACCTTTAACTGAAGAAACAAAAAGAAAATGAAAAGACATTAGCCAAATGGATGCAATTAATTGATCGAGGATGAGATTCTCTTAGTCTTTTTACTTATATGCATTTATTTAGGGAGAATGTCTATTTTAAATTGGTTAACTGATAAGACAATTTTCAGTTAATCTTCAACTGAACTGATTCAGTTCTCAATTGTTCACTCAGTTATTAACTTAACTGATCTTATCATATAGGTTAACTGAATATCGATAAAAAAATTCCACAATAACTGATGTGACTGTTAAAATTACGCACTTAACTGTGTCATTCATTGAATAGTGGTTGGTAACGTGACCCCACGTAGTCCAACCGACTCTTATTCAAAATTACACATCACTTACACATGTTTTATTCAAACCAATCTTGGACTGACACATGTCCAAAAATTTGAACAGTCACCAACATAAGTAATTGTGCCCGCTCCATTTCAGTTTCTTTACGAGCATTTCTATCTCTCAAAGAAAATCAAACACATAGAGCTTTTCTTCCTCCCAGATATCCAAACTTTCAGCAATGGCAAGCCAAATTCTTGCAAACATACTTAATGCAATAGTTATTGACTTCGACTCAGTCCTCTCTGTTAAGGAAGAAGATGTTAGAAGTGTCTTTCTCAAGCTTGAAGTAGCTGGACTGAAGAAATTTCTGGGGTTATCAACTCAAGAAATTATCCCAAGAAGATTCAGGATCTTTATGCTAATAGCTTCATTTCTGCTGACGGTAAAATGACAAAAACCGTCCACAACAAGTAGCATCCTCGAAGAAGACTCCTTTAGCAGTCTCTTTCAATTGCCTACTGATGGCTTAGTTCACTTTTCTAAAGTGAATACTTCCTGTATTGAGGAGATGCAGACGCTACTATCTGCTGATGAACGGAAAATCATGGTTTCCGATCTAAAAAAAGAACTGAAGCCAGATATTCAGTTAATGGTTGATATTGTGGTCAAGGGTGTACTTGCCAAAGCATATATATGCATAGTTGAATTTTCAAGTAGCTTGCAGCAACATTAGAAAAAATAGCATAATTCCTTGCTTCACACCATGAGATGAGCGTGAAGTTTAAAGTTATCTCTAAAGTACTATTTTAACAATACATCTTGTGGATATTTAATAGCATATGTGAGGTCCATTTAACAATTAATGGACTCCACATGTATGGACAAATACTTATGCTTAGATGCACCCTTATGATAGTGTCTTAAAAATAGGATCTCATATCCGAAGACTAGCATATAAAAAAAAAGAAGATTTGGCCAAAGCATAAGCATACTCGTTCTCCTATCACCGAGTAAAAAATTTGAAAAATTGTTCTTATTTCCAACTAAATCTTTACAACGTTGCACAGTAGAGCCAAACTATGAGACATCAGTGCTTGAAGAATTTATCTTATCCAGCACCACCTTCGTATTAGACCCAACCATCGAACCCATAATATAGCATCAACAAGTCCCATAGCCTCACCTTTTTTCAAAAACGCAAGTTTCACAACTCATAAATATACCCTCGTCATCAAAATATTTAGAGTATCAAATGAAATTAGATTCAACCTCCAAAACTATCATATTGATAGAGCAACATGTTATCATACGAGTTAATACTTTTATATTATTCGTCACATTTATTTGTGGTTGTTGGAACATTTGATGCTCAAAATTTCCTTTCTGCTACCTTGAAGATGAATAAAATGTGTTTGGTTTTGAAGTACCATATATAAAAACAATTTGTTCATCATCGTATCTCACAAATTACACTATTGAAATTGTAGAATTACATAAAGAGATTAACAAAATTAAGGATATTGTGATCGATATTTTACAAAGTGATCATCTCTAAATCAACTTTTGACAAATAAGTGTACGAGATCAGAATGCAACGACTTAATAATTTCAAGTGATGCTTGCAACAGGGGAAAAATAGAATTTATAATTTTTTTTTCTCGTCTATTATTGTTCCTACATGATTTTTTAAAGAGTAAACAAGTAGTGAGGGATGTCATATTTTTTTAACGAGGTGCATTCATCTTCAAGATGGCATCCAAAAAATACATCTACTATTATATTATTTTTCCTACATTTGGTTTTTTCCCAAAAGGTTTTATTGTTAAGGGTTTAACAAAAAACAACACTTGAGTTCCGATAAATTTTTTACGCATTCATCTTGCCAATTTTCCTTCTTAACAAATCAATTGTTGTGCAAATAATCATCGAAGCCGGATGTTATAACAAATTTTTTGTTTTAAATGATTATTCTTACCAAATTAGATTTGAAATATATCAAAATAAATATGTCAAGAGCAATTTTACCATATAAATAAGATAACTGAGTTCAATGAAAATTATATTGGAGTATTGAATAATTTTCTCTCTCTCTTTTTATTTTTTTTATGTATAACAGTAGAAGAATTATTTTATGTCAAACTAGAGTAATAAGGGGTTAATGGATTTATGACAGTTCTCCATATTAACAAAATAAAAACCATAAAAAATAAGAAAATTAGGTTATTGTTAAATAATTAATTAATAATAGAAATGTACAATAAAATATATTAACAAAACCAGGTGCAAATTAATTTTTTATTAAACCAGAATAACTTATCCAATTGATTTAATTCGATCGAATCTTATTTTTGGATAGAAATCTATAAATATTTTTTAAACGACGCGTATTTACTTTACTATTTAAAACATGCGAAAAATAAATTTTTTTAAATTTATTTAAATCTACCATTTTTACTTTTTAAACTCAATAAAACCTAATAGTAATTTTCAAAAATTCCAAATAAATAAACCTGAAATTCGAAGCTAAAAAAAAATTTAAAATTCAAATATTGTTTATTTTGAGGCATGGATTTAAACATCCATAAAATATTTCAGAATATCCAAAAAAATAACATGTTTCCCAACCATAAATACAATAAAATAAATATAATACGAAATCAGTTTTTACATGTATAAAACTCATAAACTGTAAAGCCATCGAACATGCACGTTCTACGGTCCGAGCACGCTAACTTGTCATAACGATTTATTGTTTTTGCCCATAAATGCTCCCAAATGAAAATCTCATTTGTTAATATGCGGGGTCAAGGGATTTTCCAAGTCCATCGATTAATATGGGATCCAATTCTCCTCCTTCCTCTGGCCGGCCTCGCACGGATTCACTCGTGAGCAGCATCAATACAACTACTAATGCCAGCGCTCGCGCTGCTGCAACCAAAAATGGAGACGATGCTGCTTGTTTGGAAATAATAAAGCCACCACATGCTCAACACCTACTTCATCGGCGGTCTTCAGGCATCGCAGCAAGTCTCCTTCGGTGATCAATATCATTGCAGCAAGTCTACTTCATCTGTGTGTCGATACTGTTAAGATTGGAACTCAACCCCAAAAACTAGCTCTTGGGGGGAGGATTGTCCAATCCCATATATACCACTCAAATGTTATTTATCCAACCGATGTGAGACAATTAACACACCCCTCTCACGCTCAGGAATGAACATCTGGAGCGTGGAGTTTACAAATGACCCAATTATGGACAGAACGGGTGACAGTCCAACACATAACGGTGCAACCCGGGCTCTGATACCATGTTAAGATTGGAACTTGGACTTAACTCAACCCCAAAAGCTAGCTCTTGGGAGGAGGATTGTCCAATCCCAT
Organism: Primulina eburnea; assembly: GCF_022965805.1. NCBI lineage: Eukaryota > Viridiplantae > Streptophyta > Magnoliopsida > Lamiales > Gesneriaceae > Primulina > Primulina eburnea. Next base: position 26,172,454 of record NC_133103.1, on the reverse strand, counting down.
ATATACCACTCAAAGGTTATTTATCCAACAGATGTGAGACAATTAACAAATACGTTTTTTTCTATATAAGATCGAGAGACATTTGGATTGAAAATATGGTCGGGTCAAAATACAAAAAGTAATGATCTGACGCGTTTTTCTTCTCTTTGATTAATTTAATATTACAAAGAGGAACAAAAATTTGGTCAATTTTGTTTACAAAATTACAAATCTAAATAATAATAATAATAATAATAATAATAATAATAATAATAATCACAACTTAATTAAAAGATAAATTGTAAATTAAAACAATTCCCGCATTTTCATAATTTGCTTAAAACAAAATCCATAAGTTATTATCTTGTAGTTAAGTAACTCGTCATGATATTTTTTTTAAAAATAAAGTGTTGTTTTAAGAGCTTATATATAAGAAAAATAATAATTATAGTCCTAAAAGTTAAACCCTTTTGTTTGGAAAAAAATCACACCCTCCACCTTTGGTTATTGGAAATCCAACAGTTCCATTAAGAACTAGAAGACAAATGGTAAATGGATATATGCATGCTGATTTTATCTCTCAGGATGAACCAAAGAAGATTGAAGAAGCTCTTTTGGATCCCAGTTGGATTCAAGCTATGCAAGAGAGTTGAATCAATTTAAAAGAAATGAATTGTGATTTCTTGTACCTAGACCATCTCATCAAGCAGTTATTGGAACTCGGTGTGTATTTAGAAACAAACTAAATGAAGAAGGTACTGTTGTTAGAAATAAAGCAAGACTGTTGGCTCAAGGTTTCAGATAAGAAGAAAGAATAGATTATGATGAGACTTATGCACCAGTAACAACGCTTGAAGCAATCAAAATATTCTTAGCCTTTGCCATTTTCAAGAACTTCAAAGTTTATCAGATGGATGTAAAAAGTGTCTTCCTAAATGGTCTACTGCTAGAAGAAGTTTATGTTAAACAACCTTCAGGTTTTATTGATCATTTCTTACCAAATCATGTCTTTAAATTACACAAAGCCTTGTATGGTTTGAAACAAGCACCTAGGGCTTAGTATGACACTCTTTCACAATTTCTTGTCAATCATGATTTCACCATCGGCACCGTAGACAATACTTTATTCACATTCGTTAAAAATAAGCACATTCTATTAGTCCAGATTTATGTTGATGACATTATCTTTGGGTCAACTAACCCTAAATTATGTGAAAAGTTTTCTAAGATAATGCAGGAACAATTCGAAATGAGCATGATGAGAGAATTGACATTCTTCCTAGGACTGCAGATCAAGCAACTCGATACATGAATATTCATAAATCAGGCTAAGTACACAAAAGAACTACCGAAAAATTTTGGCATGGAAACATGATCTGCTGCTTCCACCCCAATGAGTTCATCTACTAAACTTGATAAAGATGAAAATGGAATTTCAGTAGAGGTAACTCAGTATCATGGTCTTATTGGCTCATTGTTATATCTTACTGCCAGTAGACCTGATATTTTGTTTGCTGTTTGTATTTGTGCGAGATTTCAGTCTAACCCTAAGCAATTGCATTTTATTGCTGCTAAACGAATTTTGAAATATTTAAAAGCACTCAAAATATCGGCCTATGGTATCCCAAGGATTCCTCTTTCAATCTTATTGGATATTCAGATGGTGACTATGCAGGTTGCAAACTGGATATAAAAAACACCAGTGGTTTTTGTCAATTCCTTGGGGATAGGTTGATCTCCTGGTTCAGTAAAAAGCAGACTTCCATAGCTACGTCTACTGCAGAAGCAGAATATCTTGCTGCTGGAAGTTGTTGCTCTCAAATGCTGTGGATGCAACAACAACTTAAGGACTATGGAGTTCCAGCATCTGACACCTATATTCTGTGACAATACCAGTGCTATAGCAATTACACAAAATCCAGTACTTCATTCCAGAACGAAGCACATTGACATCAGACATCATTTTACTAGAGATCATGTGCAAAAGAAGGACATTCGTCTGGAATATGTTCCTAGTGATAAAAACCAGCATATATCTTTACAAAACCTCTTCCTGAGAATAAGTTTTCTTATTTTCATAATGTTCTTGATTTAATTGATTTGTCGTAACTACTGATTACTATCTTATGATTTTTATGCATAAAATAGAAATAGTAGATAACAAGAAGTTTAACAAAATGAACTGTTTCATTCATAAAATCAGATGCATTACAATTGTTGATATCAGCAGTACTGAGAGTTACAGTAGAAATCCTAACTAGAACCTACTGGAATCACCCCCTCTCTTTTCATGATCGTGGTTTGTGAAAGGGACTATTCCACAGCCTAAATCTAATATATAGAATAATCTAACTGATTATTCAGTCTACAGATCCAGAAGTTGGTTCCAGGTCTTCATCCTATTGAGAACGATGTCTTCAAACATCTTCTTATGAGACGCCGCCAGTTGTCTTTGGAACTCTCTTGCCTTATCCGACTCCGAAGCAGACTCTGGTGAAATGCTTACATTATCCATTTGTTGAATGTTTAAAATGATTTAGTTTGTGTTTTTGCAGGTATTTATAACTATCCTCGGGCTAGTTGAAGAGTCACTTGACTATTCACCTTTTGCGTGTTCCTATTGGAAGAATATCAACATACATCTGTTACTTCCTCTGATCTTTAATCTTCGAATTTAATATTTGTTTATTTGCATTAATTTAGGAGGAACTTTGTGACTGATATTTTTGTTTCAACTCATAAACAGAATGATATTTGTCTTTTCGATAAAACAATGTGTCTACTGGACTTTATCAAAGTGCTTGATACTGGACTTTATCAAAGTGCTTGATATATTTCAGTACTTTATCACTTCCAGTAGATATTATCATAAAACGACAAATCATCTTATGATTTTTTTAGTAACCGTTGTGGACAGCCCGCCTTTTATTGATTTTTGAATTTTTTAAAATCATTGGCTTACCTGACACACATCTTTTAACTTTTCCAGATCTCACCATAAACATATTGACAGGTATCTCTATTTTCACTGATGGTTGTGCATTTCAATATTTAACCGCCTCTTCTTTCCTTCGCTTCACTTTTACGATCTCAGATTATTGCATACTTGCTACTACTTTCTCTCACATATCTCTTTACTACACAATCTACTTCAAATTCTTTTCAATTTCAGAAAATGGCTGAAGCTTATACATTGAACGCTTATCAAGTGAACTTTGCATCAATACTTACTATCAATGATGAAAACCTTGTTAAAATGTTCAAGACCATTGAGAAATCTGGTCTTCGAAAATTTCTGGAACCACCCGCAATCATTTACAAGACCACCCTCCTTAATTTCTATGCAAAGCAACCATTGAGGATGGAAAGATCATTTACTCTCAGGGAGATGCATCCATAACCATCGATGTTGCACTTCTGGATCAACCTTCTTTCTTCCATTCTCAGGTAATTTTGAATGTTTAGTTATTACTAAAGAGGAGATGTCTACTGATCTTACGTTTTTCTCAGCTTCTGGAAAGAAACTTTCTCCCTCTTGTTTCAAGAAGCTTCTGAAAATGGAGTACCAAGTACTCGCCCATATTGTGGCAAAGGCATTACTGATCAAGGCTGGCACTTTTGATAGATTGACCAAGGAAAAGGTCCTAGTGATGATGGCTATCACTTCTGAAGCCAAAATGGATTGGAGTTTGTAATATCCCAACCTTTTATCTTTCTATTGTCAATGATGTTATTGTATGGTTTTGGTATGGTTAAGTAGATGGTTGTGTATTTGAGGAGTTGTGGTTGTCATGAAGGTGTAATGTTGGGAGTTGGATTGATGGTTTGGATGGTTTGAGCCAAATATGTTATTGGGGTGCAGAAACGATATGAAAATTTTGGTATTTGTTACGGTTTTTAGCATAATGAATGAGATATTAATCCAAATGACATGAGGCTAATTGCATTAGAAAGATAAGATATAAGGCTATAACTTTCTTATTTTGAGTTTTGTTTAAATCATCAGGGAAGACGAGCCAAAAGTGACCCGAAGTGTGTCGTGTGTTTCGTTGTTCATGCACTAACACATGTTGGGAGAATATGCATAACGTTTTAATCAGACCTCCAAATGACCTGAAATTTTGGGAGATACAAGAAAAGACATAGGGCTACAACTTTCATGTTTACCACTTTGGCTAATTCGCAAGAAAAATGTCAGTTTTGGCCCCTGGCAGTGGGTACACGGACCCCTACACGGGGTTCGGGTCTTGACATAAAAATGAGTGATTTCCCGAGTGTACACGGACCTTTACACGGAAGGGGGCACGGGGTCCATGTATTTGGCGTAGAAAACAAATTTTTAAGAGTTTCTAAGCCAATAAGTTAGTCATTTCTCTCTTCCCTCTAGCAACCATCGACTTGGGGAGATATGGTTCTTCATTTCTTCTCTCAATTCCTTCCTCTCCAAGGTTTGAATCTTCAAGTTGGAGGTGTGATCTTCATATCCTCAAGAGCAAGTAATCAAGGTAAGGGAATTTATCTTTTGGGTAATTGGTTGAAATGAAGGGAATGGTGGTTTAGGCTTGAATGATAGTTTATAGGTTGAAAATGTGAAGTTAATGGTATAATATTGATCTTGTGTTGTAGGATCGACTACCAAGATGCTATCACAACAAGTTTCATTGGTTGTAAGTGGGCTTTTTCCTTGAATTCATCTCTTGGCCTATATGTATTATGAATGATGTTGTTATTGTTCCTAGCTCCTTTAATCCATTGATTATATACTTGTTACGTGACACCTCGACCCAATTTAATAAAATAGCAGCGGAAATTAAATTTTTCTTTGAAGGGAGGAAGGATTAAAATTTCATAGCATAAAAACATTTACAAATATTTGCAATTACATGATCAATGAAATGATAAAAGCCAAAATAAAAAATATCATTTGTGTGATCATGCCAAAATGCCACCAAAACTCCTCTTCCTTCCTTCTCTCATGCATATGACCCCGACTCCAATCAACGTCCTGGTCCGTCGCTCTTATCCGCATCACATGAAATAACTGAAATGAGTATAAAACTCAGCAAGTGGAACTATTAGATAGCAATGCACATATCATACTCTGAAAATCATGACTTTGAAAACATTAAATACCATCAACTCTGAAATATGAATATCATAGCATGAATAATAATAAGGATGGTATTTCTCTTTTCTCTGGTTTGGATTGACATCTATATAGTATCTCTGTCTCTTACCTATATCCCATCTATATAAATCGACAACTCTGAGGGATATAAGCCTATGGTCGTTGATCAACTAATTGCATGCAATCTCTGACTATGTATCTATCAATCCATAAATCAATTTGAATTCTCTCTTTGGCATTTAAACAAACACTTTGTAAACTATTTTTTTTGTATTCCCTTTTTCAATAATTGAGACATAAAATGCCTCCAATATATATAACAAGTGTATCAATACATAAACATGAATCAAATGAAGGGAATAACACATTAAAACCATTGAAATACCATACATATATTATCATGTGAGCACAAGAATGAAATTCCACTTACAACCACTTGAAAGCTTGATTCTATACTCTTGGTTGAAATCCTACAACAATAAACAATATATTGCACCATTAACAACTCAATAACCAAAAACCCATGTCAATTAACCCATAAAACCAACAAAATCAGCAAACCCAAATCATCTCTCATCCCAAAACCAAGAATAACAACACCAAAAGCTTACCTTAGCTTCCTAGAACCAAGAAGAACCTTGATCTCAACTCGAAAATCCAACAATATGCTTGAATCAAAGAAAGGAAAGAAAGAAAATGGAACCCTAGGTCACCTTTTGAGAGAAGAAACGAGAAGAGGGAGAAAAGAAATGAGTAAAGTGAACCAAATCATGCCTTATATCACTTAAAATCCGAAAATACGCTTTTTCTGTGCACGACCGCGGGTGCGCTCCAATCCTTACCGCGGGTGCGCTAAGCTCACGGCATCACAAAAAAAATTCCAGGGCAAGGACCGCGGGTGCGCTCGAAATTGGACCGCGGGTGCGCTCCTGCTTCGGTCATGCCACCGCGTACTCTGCGCACAGCCTCTTAAAAGAATGCCTCCTAAACGCCTCTTCCCTTCCGAATTAGAAAAAGTTGTAAACTACAAAGTTGTAGCCCTATGTCTTATCTTGAATCCCTCCAAATGTCAGATCATTTGGAGTTCTGAGCAAAAATTTATGCTAAATCTCCCAACATGTGTCACTGGAGGAACGACGAAACGCACGACACACTTCGGGGCTCTTTTGGCTTACCTTCCACAATGATTTTAACAAAACTCAAAATAAGAAAGTTACACCTCTATGTTTTATCTAATCACTCCAATTCGTCTCATACCAATTGGCTCAATATACGAATTATCATGAATTTAATCGTAACGCCGCTACAATAGCACTACACATCATCTATAACCATCCATACTATAAATCCTAAATCGAAACTCTTAACATCCAAACTAAACTTAAACTTGACCAAGTAGTCAATAAACATACGAAATCTTAAACCGTACCGTACACCAGGCTCGGCTATTACAATCTCCCCTCCTTAAGGGAATTTTGTCCTTGAAATTGACGTCACTGCACGAACAACTCAGGATACTTCTCTCTCATCTCATCCTCTGGTTCCCACGTGGCCTCTTCGATCAAATGATTCCTGCAAAGGATTTTAACGATGCCAATCTCTTTGTTCCTCAACACTCTAACACTGTAATCCAGAATCTGGACCGGAATCTCTTGATAGGTCAAATTCGGCGTCAAATCCAATGGCTCGTGGTGAAGAACATGGGAAGGGTTTGCAATATACTTCCTGAGCATAGACACATGAAAAACATTGTGAACTCTGTCAAGATCTGGCGGTAGGGCTAACCTGTAAGCTCGATCACCAACTCTGTCCAAAATCTCAAATGGACCAATAAATCTCGGACTCAACTTGCCCTTCTTGCCAAACCGCATCACACCCTTAAGAGGTGCAATCTTCAAGAACACATGGTCGCCAACCTCAAACTGCAACGGTCTGCGACGCACATCTGCATAGCTCTTCTGTCTCGACTGCGCTGTCTTCATCCTCTCTCGAATAACAGCGACAACATCAGCTGTCTGTTGGACCAACTCAGGACCCAACATCTTCCTCTCACCAATCTCATCCCAATACAAGGGAGATCTACACTTCCTGCCATAAAGTGCTTCATACGGTGCCATGCCAATCGTCGCTTGGTAGCTATTGTTGTACGTGAACTCAACCAAAGGCAACTTGGAGTCCCAGCTACCAGGATAATCTATAGTACAAGCTCTGAGCATATCCTCAAGAATCTGAATAACTCTCTCTGATTGACCGTCGCTCTGGGGGTGATAAGCTGTACTAAATGCTAACCGTGAACCCATAGCTCTGTGCAAGCTCTTCCAAAACTCTGAAGTAAATCTAGGGTCACGATCAGACACAATCGACAAAGGAACACCATGAAGTCTAACAATCTCTGCTATGTACTCCTCGGCATACTGGTTCATGGAATACGTTGTCTTGACTGGAAGAAAGTGCGCTGACTTGGTCAACCGATCAACAATAACCCAAATGGAATTAAAACCTTTCTACGTCCTGGGAAGACCAGTCACAAAGTACATCGTAATATGTTCCCATTTCCATTGAGGAATCGGCAATGATAACAATGTCCCAGCAGGTCTCTGGTGCTCGATCTTCACCTGTTGACAAGTTAGGCACTGAGAAATAAACATGGCAATATCCTTCTTCATACCTGGCCACCAATAAAGCCGACGAAGATCCTGATACATCTTAGTGCTGCCTGGATGTATCGAATATGGCGCGGTATGTTCCTCAGTCAAAATGTCTCGCCGAACATCATCACCAACAGGAACACAAATACGGCCTCTGAAAGTCGTCAAACCATCTCCATTCACTCCAAACTCTGAGTTACCTCTCTCCTCTGCTCTAGCTCTCATCTCTGCCAACTGCAAATCACTGGCCTGCTCTCTACGATTCCTGTCCGTCAATGTCGCCCGAATAACCAACGCTGAAAAACGAGCAATGGTCCACGGAACCACCAAATCTATCTCCTCTCGCTGCAAGTCTAACAACAACGGCTGCTGAATCAAAGAACTCAAAGAAGAACTCGACTTACGGCTCAAAGCATACGCTACAACATTCGCTTTCCTTGGGTGATAATTGATCGTCACATCATAATCCTTGACAAGCTCTAACCACCGTCTCTGTCGCATGTTGAGCTCTTTCTGAGAGAACAAATACTTCAAACTCTTGTGGTCTGTGAAAATTTCACACTTTTCACCATACAAATTGTTGGAACTTTTCAAGTTCGCAATCTTGATTTTGATGTTAACAAAGCTTGTTATTGTGTTTCTAACATATTTACTCAAGTGTGAAGTTGCAAACACAAGAAGCTAGCTGAAACTGAATTTTGCACAAACTGAATTTCTTGCGAGTTTCGGTATTTTGATGATATCTCTCAACTGGATTATCCAAATGACAATCTGCCAACTGGACTGATTAGAAAACCCAATTTGGAACAAATCGTATTTCACGTCAATTGGGCGAAATCGGATGTTATCATGGTCTAACTGATCGCTCAATTACCGAACTGATCACACGAAAACAGCAATCAGTTGTGTTTGAGCAGCTGCCGTATTTTGGTCATATCTCTCAGCTCGGTTATCGAAGCGAAGCGATTCAGTATGCTTTGGAAAGCTAAGACAAAGATCTACAAATCATTACTATAAGTCAAAGTCTGAATCGAAGCTTATGATGCTGATAAATGACGATGAAGCTACTGGTTCTGCACAAACTGAAATCAGCTAAGCTGATTTCAGCACACCAGCTGAAACTGAACCAGCTGAAGACCAGTTGAACCAGTCCAACTGAACCAGACCAACTGAACCAGTCCAACTGAATGACCAGTTGAGTTGACCAGAGTTGACCAGTTGACCAGAGTTGACCAGTCGGGAAAATGCCCAGCAAGCTGAATTTGACCGTTGCAATCTCGGAAACAGTACGGAAACTTTCCAACGGTCATATTCTTGTGTCTAACGTATATATCAGTGTTGGAGCCTATAAATACAACATCTTGAAGATCAAAAAAGAGCTTTGGAAGAGGATTCAAAGTATGGGCAGTTAACATGAAGAAATCAGCTAGTTGAGAGCACAAGCCCTTGTGTGAGGATACACTTGAGATATACACTGTAAATGATAAATTCCTCACACACAATCACTCACACATATACAAGAGAGTTGAAGTTCAAAGATTAGTTGAGTGAGTCTTGCACAAAGACGTAAAACTTGTGTATGTAGTCTTTGCATATGAGACATTAAACAATATGCTGATTGTGAGGTGCTGACTACAATCGTGAGTGCTAGGGGTTCAGTTTAGGCAGTGGGTAAGTCCTAGCTGAATGGGTTTGTACAAGTAGTTGTATAAATCAAAGTCTTCTAGTGGATCCTTTTCAAGGGGAAGAAGGGGTGACGTAGGAGTGTTTGAAATCTCCGAACATCCATAAACAAATTCGTGTCTATTTGTTTATTGCATTTAGTTATCATTTTCATAGTTTTAAAGATGCATTGTTGAAGCATTTTATGTGTTCTTCAAATACCAAAATATTGCTTACCGAGTGTTTGATAAAATGCTTCAACTGAAATACTTTTACTCATTCAACTTGCATAAATTTTAAATGCTTTACAAAATATTTAATCGGTTTCTACGAAGGATTATTTCGAGTATCTTCCGCTTGCTTTGAACACCAAACTCGATTTAATTCATCCGTATTCAATATTTCAAGAACCGAGCTATTGTAGCTCAACGATGATCCCCCTAACCGATCCTAACACAAATAATGTCTCCAAATCTTCAGGGCAAAAACCACAGCTGCCAGCTCCAAATCATGCGTAGGATAATTCTTCTCGTATTCCTTCAACTGGCGAGAAGCATATGCTATTACCTTTCCACGTTGCATCAACACTGCACCAAGACCTTTCTTCGACGCATCGGTTAAAACAACAAAATCCTCGGAACCACTGGCAATGCAAGAACAGGAGCTGTCGTCAACTTATCCTTCAACTCTTGAAATCCACTCTCGCAATCATTGGACCACTCGAACTTCATAGTCTTCCTCGTCATATTAGTTAACGGCAGGGCAATCTTGGAAAAATCTGAAATAAAGCGACGATAGTAACCCGCCAAACCAAGAAAACTGCGTACCTCTGATACAGTGGTAGGGATAGGCCATTTCTGAATCGCCTCGATCTTGGCTGGATCAACAGCTATACCATTCTTAGAAACAACATGGCCTAAGAAAGAAATCTGCTCCAACCAGAACTCACACTTCTTCACCTTAGCATACAGCCTCTTCTCTCTCAACAACTGAAGAACAACTCTGAGGTGCTCTGCATGAAGCTCTCTGGTCTTGGAATAGATCAAAATGTCGTCGATGAAAACAATGACAAAGCTATCCAAATACGGTTTGAACACATGGTTCATCAGGTCCATGAAGACCGAAGGAGCATTGGTCAGACCAAAAGATATCACAAGAAATTCATAATGACCGTACCTGGTCCGGAACGCCGTCTTAGGGATATCAGACTCCCTAACCTTCAACTGATAATAGCCAGATCGCAGATCAAATTTTGAAAACACGGTAGCCCCCTGCAACTGATCAAACAAATCATCTATCCGAGGCAACGGATATTTATTCTTAATCGTCACTTTGTTAAGCTCCCTATAATCAATGCAAAGCCGCAACGACCCATCTTTCTTCTTGACGAAAAGAACCGGAGCTCCCCAAGGTGAAGAACTCGGTCGAATGAAACCTTTATCCAAAAGAACTTGCAACTGCGTCTTCAACTCCTTCATCTCTGTAGGGGCCATTCTGTACGGTGCCTTGGAAATAGGAACCGTACCTGGAACTAGATCAATCACAAACTCCACATCTCTGTCCGGCGGCAAACCCGGCACATCATCCTCAAAAACATCAGAGAACTCTCTCACAACATCAATATCATCAATATTCAATTTCACAATCTTATCCACATCCACAATAGAAGCCAAGAACCCATCACATCCTCTACACAACAATTTCTCAGCCTCAAGACAAGAAATAAAAGGAAGGACCAGCGAAGTACCTGCACTGGAGAGCATACCTTCCCTATTGCCATCATCTGCAAATGACATCGTCTTAGCAACACAATCAATCACTGCACGATAAGTCGATAGCCAATCCATGCCAAGAATAATATCAAATGCAATCATTGGGATAACAATCAGATCAGCATAAACCACTCGTTCGTCGATTTGAACAGAGCACGCATACACAATAGATGTCGGGCACAACACATCTCCCGAAGGCAAAACAACATTGAACTGAAGGGGAAGAACAGAAGGAACTATACCCAAAGATCTCAAAAAAAATTCAGACATAAAAGAATGAGTAGCACCTGTATCTATCAATGTCGTAGCTACTCTGCCTGAAATTAAAATAGTGCTAGAGATCACAGAAGAATCATGGTTTATACCTTCCTTCGTCATGGTAAAGATGCGACCCTGAACCTTCTCTTTACTCGCTCCTCTTGGACAATCTTTGGCAATATGGCCTGCAGTGCCACAACGATAACAAGTATGAGTGCCAAATCTGCACTCTCCCCGATGATGACGACTGTACTTGGGACACAAAGGCTTCTCGGGATCAAATGGGACTGCCGGTGGTTTAGGACTCGGCTCTATCTTGCCTTTCCCCTTGAAACGATCTTTACCTTGCTGACTCGAACCCTGACCCCTCTGAGCAATGGCCTGATGCCTCGCCTGCCTCTCCCTAGCAATGTCTTTCTCGTCCTGCTCGGCTAACAAAGCCTTAGACACAATCTCCCTGAATGTCACAGCCTTCGACATGTTGATATCCCTCCGAATCTCTGCTCTAAGGCCTCGAATGAAATGAGCACCTTTGTCCTAGTCATTGGAAGCAATATACGGGGCAAACAGACAACCCTCATCGAATTTCAAAATGTATTCATCAACAATTATGCCTCCCTGACGAAGCTCCAAGAACTCAGTCACCTTCCTAGCTCGAAGTGCATCTGGGAAATACTTATCATAGAAAAGATCGGTGAACTCTTGCCACTTCAAAGCCGGTAGATCAACACTAACCTTGGTCGCATTCCACCAAATACGTGCAGCCTTGACTAACATGAACACTGCACAACTGATTTTGTCCTTGTCCTCGTATTGGAGATGATCAAAGATAGCCTCGAGTGCCTTGATCCACTCTACGGCCACTAACGGATCAGTGCTACCTGCAAATTCCGGTGGATCCATTCTCTTGAAAGCAGTAAAGATGCCATCGCTACCAACTGCTTGAGCTACTTGGCCTCTCACTTGACCTCTGCCTTGCCCTGCACCTTGCATACGAAGCAACTGCTGGATCTGCTCACTATGGACCTTGGCTTGCTCTTTCAACAGCTTGCCGAACTCATCGACAACTCTAGAGGAAGAACTATCCTCACCCTCTACGGCTTTCCTCTTAGGAGGCATACTCTCCAATGTGCTCATAAAATACAAATCAATAAATAGCAATGAATAGATCTAGAAGAAGACATACCACGGACTGTTGAAAGTAGACGAAGTCATATGCATTGGTCCGAAGAACGGTGCTCTGATACCACTAAATGTGACACCTCGACCCAATTTAATAAAATAGCAGCGGAAATTAAATTTTTCTTTGAAGGGAGGAAGGATTAAAATTTCATAGCATAAAAACATTTACAAATATTTGCAATTACATGATCAATGAAATGATAAAAGCCAAAATACAAAATATCATTTGTGTGATCATGCCAAAATGCCACCAAAACTCCTCTTCCTTCCTTCTCTCATGCATATGACCCCGACTCCAATCAACGTCCTGGTCCGTCGCTCTTATCTGCATCACATGAAATAACTGAAATGAGTATAAAACTCAGCAAGTGGAACTCTTAGATAGCAATGCACATATCATACTCTGAAAATCATGACTTTGAAAACATTAAATACCATCAACTCCGAAATATGAATATCATAGCATGAATAATAATAACGATGGTATTTCTCTTTTCTCTGGTTTGGATTGACATCTATATAGTATCTCTGTCTCTTACCTATATCCCATCGATATAAATCGACAACTCTGAGGGATATAAGCCTATGGTCGTTGATCAACTAATTGCATGCAATCTCTGACTATGTATCTATCAATCCATAAATCAATTTGAATTCTCTCTTTGGCATTTAAACAAACACTTTGTAAACTCTTTTCTCTTGTATTCCCTTTTTCAATAATTGAGACATAAAATGCCTCCAATATATATAACAAGTGTATCAATACATAAACATGAATCAAATGAAGGGAATAACACATTAAAACCATTGAAATACCATACATATATTAACATGTGAGCACAAGAATGAAATTCCACTTACAACCACTTGAAAGCTTGATTCTATACTCTTGGTTGAAATCCTACAACAATAAACAATATATTGCACCATTAACAACTCAATAACCAAAAACCCATGTCAATTAACCCATAAAACCAACAAAATCAGCAAACCCAAATCATCTCTCACCCCAAAACCAAGAATAACAACACCAAAAGCTTACCTAAGCTTCCTAGAACCAAGAAGAACCTTGATCTCAACTCGAAAATCCAACAATATGCTTGAATCAAAGAAAGGAAAGAAAGAAAATGGAACCCTAGGTCACCTTTTGAGAGAAGAAACGAGAAGAGGGAGAAAAGAAATGAGTAAAGTGAACCAAATCATGCCTTATATCACTTAAAATCCGAAAATACGCTTTTTCTGTGCACGACCGCGGGTGCGCTCCAATCCTTACCGCGGGTGCGCTAAGCTCACGGCATCACAAAAAAAATTCCAGGGCAAGGACCGCGGGTGCGCTCGAAATTGGACCGCGGGTGCGCTCCTGCTTCGGTCATGCCACCGCATACTCTGCGCACAGCCTCTTAAAAGAATGCCTCCTAAACGCCTCTTCCCTTCCGAATTAGAAAAAGTTGTAAACTACAAAGTTGTAGCCCTATGTCTTATCTTGAATCCCTCCAAATGTCAGATCATTTGGAGTTCTGAGCAAAAATTTATGCTAAATCTCCCAACATGTGTCACTGGAGGAACGACGAAACGCACGACACACTTCGGGGCTCTTTTGGCTTACCTTCCACAATGATTTGAACAAAACTCAAAATAAGGAAGTTACACCTCTATGTCTTATCTAATCACTCTAATTGACCTCATACCAATTGGCTCAATATACAAATTATCATGAATTTAATCGTAACTCCGCTACAATAGCACTACACATCATCTATAACCAACCATACTATAAATCCTAAATCGAAACTCTTAACATCCAAACTAAACTTAAACTTGACCAAGTAGTCAATAAACATACGAAATCTTAAACCGTACCGTACACTAGGCTCGGCTATTACATGTTATGTAATGGTTCATTGATTGTAAGAAAAGGAAAGGAATTTTGATGTCAATTGCTAAGTAAGGAGCTAGTTCTAATTCATGCACACCACATGTTTGATACAATGATTCAATGGTTCTTTTTATGGCTTGATAGTTATATGGTAGTGGTGGTGCTTTTAGCACTTCTAAACCCACATAACAGAAGTTGATCAACATTTAACATGTACATTGACTGATTTTGACTGAAATGTACATGTATACCATCGACGGATGACTTATCAATGCCATACAAGGAAAATGAAAGGAATGGTTGATAGAATGCCATCTTATAATTGTTACCTATATATATTCCATTGAACGATGACATTTCCTATGGTTCTATTGTAATGATTCCTTTCTTTACACTATTGTATATGTAATTGTTATTGAAAGTTCCGCTTACTGAGTTTTGTAAACTCATTCCAGTTATGTCATGTGATGCAGATAAAAAGGAATAGCGATGGAAGTGTCGAGGCATGGAAGGTGCATGTGCCAAAGCTTGGAGAATTATATTTTGTTAAATGGTTTTGAGTATTGCACCTTGGTTCATGTTTTGAACAAGAAAATTATGTTGCATCTTTTGTCAAACACTTGGTATTTATGGGGATGGGATTTATGTGTATTTTGGAAAGATTGATTGTGGTAATGTTTACTCTGTTTGCTTGGGGTCTTTGGTAAATCTATATTTAGGTGCAAACTTTGCCAAATTTTATTAATTATCACTTTTCTCCAAATATTTTATAAGGCTTCCGCATTATAGCATTTATAATTTAATTTCATGGGTTAAGAGTGTTACAGAGTTGCTTTTTTGTTCAAAATCATGAAGGACATGATTTTAGGGAAAGATACTGGTTTTGCTGTACAAGTCATCAAAATGTTGAAGGATGCTGGTTTTCCGCTCACATCAGAACATGATGCATCATATGTCACCATGGCCGATACTGACAATGTACCTGCTTTAAGGCCAAAACCAGCTGTGGCAAAATTTGTTTCCCTCAAGAAGGAGATCGGTGATTGTTGGAACTTTTCAAGTTCGCAATCTTGATTTTGATGATAACAAAACTTGTTAATTTGTGTTACTAATAATCTACCTTAGTGTGCAAAAGCTAGGATTATTCACGAGCTGTTTACATCGCAAGCTGAAGACCTAACTGATCGCACAAACTGAATCAGTCTAACTGTTACATCAACTGAGCAGTCCAACTGATTGTCCAGTTGATAGGTGGTTCAGCAGAAGAACCTCAGAAGCTTGGCCAGCTGAAGGAGTGTTCAACTGATGAAGAAACCCAGATGATAAGTTCAACTGAACGAGAGTGAAATCAGTTCAACTGACGAGTCAACTGATTTCACCAGCTCAACTGAAGATCATTGTAGTTGACTAGTTCGAAGCATCAGTCAGAATCTTTAAGTTGTATATGAAGACAAAATCTTTCGGTGGATTCCAGCTGTGCGTGAAGGTACAAAGCCATTGTCCAATCAAAGGACAATAATGGACATTGCATCAGAGCATTAAAGACAAAACTTTCAGAAGGGCAGTCGAAAAGTCGAGACACAAAGTCCAAGAAACGAATTCAAGATGGAACAGATACAATAATTGAGTCTCGCTGTACGTTTAGTTTTCCTGCAATATAAAGAGAAGATCAGTGAAGACTCAATAAGCAGAATAAGAAGAAGCTGAAGAAAAAGACCGAGATACTAAACAAAAAGCTTCTTCAAGAGAGAAAATAAAGGGCACACACATTTCATATATGCTTTCAGAAGCATTCAGCCCAGAAGGATACTTTAACGTGTTATCTGCTTAGATTAGAAGCTATTTTCCCTCAGTGTGTGAGAACATCCTTGTTCAGTTCTCACACACAAACACTCTCAACCACTCAAATAAAGTCTTGCACAAAGACATTAAACTTGTGTATGTAGTCTTTTACACATAGACGTTAAAGAAGTGTTGGCTGGAAGGTGCTGCCTTCAGTCGTAGCTAGGAGTTCAGTTTTAGGCAGTAGTTTAAGTACTAGCTGAGTGGGTTTGTACAAAGTATTGTATAAATCCAAGTCTTCTAGTGGATCCTACCCGAGTCGGTAGAAGGGGTGACGTAGAAGCAGTTGAAGTCTCCGAACATCCATAAACATATTTTGTGCATTTAACTGATTAACTGTTGTTTTTAAAATGTTTGGATCAATTGATGTATCCGTCAGTTTAGTTGTCACCATAACTAAACTGATGAATGCAAAAATCAATCTACCTTTTTTCGGTTATTCAGTTTACATGAGTTAAAAACGTTTTCTAATATAACATTCTTCTTCGCGAAGAATAATTACTTCGAGTTTCTTCCGCTTGCTTTTAAACCAAACTCGATTTAATTCATCGATGTTAATATTATTAGAACACGAGCTATTGCAGTTCATTGGAGAATATAGTGTTTGAAATGCTTTCGAAGGCACTAGCACACTCGATCCTTCAGTGATGCTCAAACTGAGGCTCAAAAACCTCAGAAGAAAGTCAAGAGGAAAAGAATTGTTGCCTTGACTCATTCAGATAAAACCATATATGAAGAATGTGATGCCCCCACCAAAGCCTCACTCCCATCAACTCCGACAAAAAAGAAACCAAGAACTACCATCTGTATCAAGAAGACATCAGACATTGCTTATCTTGACACTATCCCATTGAAACAAATTTTTCCAACAGTCACCTCGTCCAAACCAGTTTCTATCCCCTCCTCAAAACCAACAGCCATCCCTACTGCAACCACTTCCACTTCTTTTCAGGCTCTCAGACCCTAATCTGGAGTTGTCATTAGAGAACCTGTCGCAGGGTCTTCTGCTTTTAGACCTGTGCAACCTGCCTCCTCATCAGACAAAGGCATAGGAAAACTCATTGAAGAACCTGGTGCCAAGACATCTGTTCTAACCACCTTTGATCTTAACCTGAATGAAATTGAAAAATTTGCTAGTGAGGATATTAGTTTCATTGATGATTTGCTCAATGTTAGAGTTTTCCACCCAATCACATTTTAAGAACTCCAGGTTCTTACGGAAAAATGGTGAAAAATGAGAATCATGTATTTGCTTTTGCTAAGACCAAAAATGTGATTAAGGCTATTAACAAAAGAAGCTTCATTCTTGATCAACTCAAGTGAGAGAAGCTGGATTCGTTTTTGAAGACTCTTAAATCCAATTTTGACTCCACGAATCCTACGTCCGCTCAAGATCAAATGTGATTCAACTTTTGACTGACCAATTGAGAGTACTGAATGAGAAACTTCTTGCTCAGGAACAAGTTTTTGCCCAACCCCTGCAGTACAGAGTAGGTCTTGTCCCAGACATTCTCAGGTTTAAGCCAGTTGAGGAAAGTACTACAGCTCCTTCTGAAGCCAAAGTCTCCAGTACTCCTGCATCTCCGACATTGCCCACTAAATCTTCATCACTTATCTCTGTTCGTGACTTGGCGTCTATTGATGAAGTCATTCAATCGATTGTTCATGCTGCTACTGCCAGAAGCCTCACAGGTTGTTGAGGTGGTTCCAGAAGGAGATCCAGAAGTTCAACTAGCAGTACAATCTTTGAAAGAATCAGATGTTGCTCCTACATCTTCACTGCCAGATTTGGATAAATTTTCTGCTAAACATCAAGCAGAAATGGAAGCTTTGTTTGATTTTCCATCTAAATCAAATCCAGTTGTTGAGCCCATGGAAACCACCAAAACAGCCAGACCAGAAGAAAGAGAAACACTTGAACAATCTACTGCTCCCGAAGACACTTCTGTAGAACAGCAACAGCTCCCTCTTCTGCTCAACCAGAAGCTGTTCCCTCTACTACACTGATTATCCCTCCATCTGATTTAGCTACACGCATGGCTCGAATTGCAGACATCAAACAGCGTATTCAAGAAAGATCTCCATCCCCACAATAACAGTTTGACCTTGAATTTGAGATAGTTGTTCTTAAAAGAAATCTTGACAATCTCTCGGAGATAGTGAAACAGTTGTCTCGTGAACATGCTGATGAAGTTAGTGCTACCAAATTCTTCCGTGATCGCATCTCCAAAGAAATCATTCGCATGGCAGAATCTTTGGCCAAGCTGAATGTTAAAACCAGTATTTCAGGCAATCTATTTTCACAACTCAGAGTACATCTTTCTCGGTCAAGCTAAGTTAACTAAAATTGTCTCTGATCATGATTCATCTATTTGCTCAGGCTCCAACAACGTTGCAGCTGTATATTCGAAACTCGAACTTATTGATGCCAAGATTGAGTCCCAATCTCAATCTATTCATGATCTCAATGAACAAGTTTCCAATCAAGCACCATATCTGGAGATGCTGAATAATGGAATTCATACTCTTACTGGGCGGGTGGATGACTTGCTTACTCAAATTCTCACTAATGATGCCAAAAAAGGGGAATCAGAAGGAAGAACTGGAGATGGTAGACATCACATAGAGTCATTTTTAGAAATGAAGATCCTCAGAACGAGGAAAATTATGTTAAGGGATATTGGCACTGATGATTAAACTCTTTTTGTTTAAATTGCTTATTGTTTATCCTGTTATAAACTCTATCTGCTTTTCGTTATAACCTTTGATCCTTATTTTCACTAGCATCTAGGTTTTGGCATCACCACAAAGGGACAAATTGTTAGACTTAATTTAGTTGTGGTGATGAGATTCAAAATCAGTAGGCCGTGATAGTAAAAACAGAAGACAACTTAAATAGCAGAAGTACTCGTATCCTCAAGTACTGAACGATTTGTAAAAGTAGAAGCAGAACTTAACCTAAGCAGAAAGCAGAACTTAACGTCTTTCGTTTGATAATTACAAGTCTTAAATTTGACCGTTACTTAACTTAGTACTAGTATTAATTGCACCATTTAATTCTGTATGAAGTCATTTAGAGCGCCTTACTAGTTTTGCTATAAAACTAAGACAGATTATTCTGAAACTTTTTGCAGGACCCTTTTTCAGTGATATAACTGATTTAGTCAGAAGTCAAAGAAGTCGTTTCGTTTAAAGACGTTGGATTCAAGGTTTCTATATATTAAAGGATTAATCCAATATAGAAATTAACGATTATCATTATCAAAGAACACATTCTATATCCAACGTTGTTTTGAGCAATCAAGAACTTATCCTTATCTTCAAGTTCAAATATACAGAAAAGCAGCACACTCTTTATAGCAGATATCTGATCTTCTGAGATCATCTTGTGCTGCTGTTTCGTTATCTCTTCACAAGCTATTCACTTTACTATATCTTATTGAGAAAAGTTTGTAATCTGGAAAAAAGTCTTTTCCAGAACCTTGTTGTGTTGATTATTTTGTGTTGTGAAACTAAGAGTTTCAGTAAGGAAAATGGTAACTCCTACTGAAGTGGGTGGGTACAAGAGTTGTATTGTAAAAACCAAAGTCTTTAAGTGATACCTTCTGGAAACAGAAGAAGGGGTAACGTAGAAGTTTTCATCTTCGAACTTCCAGAAACAACTAATTTCTACTGTCTACTATTTTATTGTTTTCACCTTATACCATCATATTGTTTTCGCACAAACTATTGTGATCTGCTGGAAACATATTCGAATAATATAAGCTATAATCTCTAACATAATTATAGCACTTTTGCAAAAAAGTCTAACAAAGGAACAAGTTTATTCACCGAGAGAAAATGAAATCGATCCCCAACATTATGAAATCGAAATTCCCTTTTCCTTATAGCAAAAGTAACACCGAGAGAAAATGATTACAATTTATAATATACAGACCAAAGATAAACTACTGAAACCTAATTATTTTATCTAATATAGACTAAAAATTTATTATTACTAAAAAAATATTAAAAAATTGTTTTCTAATATTTTAACTAATTAAGTTTATGATAATTTTTTTTTTTGTTAACATGAGTATATTCCAAGTAATCACCACCGATATTTTTTTTTTGAAAAAAAGGTATGGTAGGAGGCGAGAGTGAGTCTCATGTCAAACCGTCTCACGGATCTTAATTGTGAAACGGATCAATCTTACCCATATACACAATAAAAAGTACACAAGTTTTTGCCAGGAGGTGAATGTATATAGAGAATAATAAAAAAAAAGTTGACAGAATAAATAGTTTATCGTAAATAAAAAATAATAAATGCGTTTATTGAAAATTGTTGGTTTTTCAAATTAGAAATTAATCATAATTATTAACGTTATTTTCCGTGTAATAAGGAGATTAAATAACGTACCGTATATAGGAAACCAATATAGTATAAATTTCTTGCAATTAAATTTAGACAAGATTGAGATTATTTTTTTTATTATTTTTTTCAATTTTAATATTATATAGAATTATATTGGAAACGATAAATCTATCTATCTATCTATCTAAATTTCTAATTCTAAGCCTCATGTATATGGCAAACCGACCCATTAATTATAATTCAAAAGTCAGAATCGTGTAATTTACCATTAATGAGCTAATCATGTAAAATTTTCCGTTGTTTAGCCATAATAACCACACGATATGTGAATAGGAATGGAAATTAGGTAGAAATCAACAATTGAATGTAATCCAATGACTAATTTATTACCCCAAGCCATGCACCTTTTCCTCTATATATACGTAAAACATCTGAAAAAAGATCAATCGATCGATAATGTCATCAGATCCTCGGTCTTCCGATCAATATTCTGGCGGCAAGCCTCGTACGGATTCACTAGTGACCAGATTTTCAACTACTGATGTTAATACTACAACTACTACTACAAATAATAACGGAGGTGCGGCGACTAGAACATGGGGAGGTAACGAAGCCACGACCACGAGAACACCTTCATCGTCCACTCAAGGGCCGCGGCGGTCCTCCTCAGGAGGAGCAGCAAGTTTCGTTTGGTGAACTCATCACCAGACTCCTATCTAGCTGTATATATGCATGTAGAATATGGAACCCTAGGTAGCACAAGGCCTGTCTACAATATGTGTGTGCATCTGCGGGTGTGTAAATGATGAACCCACTGTTTCTGTCTCATATATATATATATGCATGAATATATGATCTTATGTAATTATGTGTGTGCGCGCGTGCTAGTTATATGTACTAAATATTGATTTTTAGTTATGCATGCATGTGACGTTTTATCAAGATTATTCGGGTTTGAATTTTTATTAAGATTCTTTTGTCTTTTAAATAGTTATTAAATTGGTTTTTGGACCATAGTTGGTTTTTCTTTTTGATCATAAATTATCCTTGATCCAATTTGGACTAATTAGGTAAACGAATTGTTACAATATATATGTATAATAGACCAATTTGAAATATAAATATTCAAGGATCCTATATAGGAAAAAACTATATTTTTTATGGGCTCCATCAACTTCTTATTTTAGGGATACACATGAATAATCAACCGGGTACAAATCATTTGAAATTGTTGCCAAAACAAAAAACTAAAAATTGATTACTTTTAATTTGAAACCACCAAAAGGCCACGAATTGATTTTTAGTTTGAGATTTGTAAGAAATAACATATGGGTTAATGGTAATGGGTCGCCCATGAGGGCTGACCCGACCCGACCTAGACAATTCAAATTGATAATTTGAATTTAATGGAGGGAGTAGTTATTTTTTTTCTAGATAACTTCCCTAATCCCACTTTAATACAAGCACTATCAATACAAAATAAAGGAGGGAATAGCCGAGACATTTCTTCAAAGATTGCAACAAATATATCACTTTTATTTGGAGCATTTGGGTTGTGAAAATTTATTCCTTTCCATTCGTGATCGGTTTCGGACCAACGAAGAACATTGTTATCTCCGGACAAAGGTTAGTAAATCAACTACAAAGATCCTACATAAAAGTATGTATTTATTCGTTAGATTCGAATATATGATTTCCGTCATTGGTATCAGAGCCAGGTTAGTTGATATTCTACCTTGTGTTTGATTTTTTTTTTTCGGTAAACTCATTTGATACGAAATTTTTTTTCATTAAATGTGTAAACTGCATGTGAATTTTTTCTTTGAAAAAAAAGGATAATATGCAGTAAGGGAGAAAATACATGAAGAAAACAAAATTGATATTCATGACTCTTGCACATGTGTCGAAAGACTAGAAAAGTCAAGTGTGATAATTCATGTAAGGATATATATATATATATATATATATATATATATATATATATATATATATATATATATATATATATATGATATCAAATGAAGAAACGGGCTACATGTGCATGCAGTAGAATTAATTAGAACAAAGGTTTGATTTTCTTCCCTCAATGAAAAAAAAAACGTGTCTACAGAATGATAAATTGAAGTACACTTGTGAGTTTGTTGTTGGACCGATTGACTAATATTTTAGAATTGAAAAAAAAAAAGAGGCAATACAACATATTTTGTTGTACGTATAATTTTGTTTGCAAAATTTAGTTAGTTTTTTTTCCTGTCAATGTTTATCTAAATGTGATCCATAATAAGAGTTTCACGTGTTTAATGTCAAAGGATAGTTTGCCAATAATATTAAGAATGAGAGATTGTTATGATGTATGAAATTTTTCATCTTGAATCTTAAATATTAAGATTGGTTTTGTGTCCGATTTAATATTTGCTCTCATCTTATAGATATGGCAAGAATTAAACACACTCTTAGTATCCTTCGGGGAGAAGCTAAAGTTCAAAGAGCCTCGGAACGAATAGCAAAGTTTCACATGTTTAAACATTACAAAATGGATTCCACTCACACCCTTCCTCAACATATTAAAGTTTAGGATAACAAACGATTATATCTTATGCATTTGGGTCATCATTTTAAACATGATGTAATAGTTGGACTATTAAAAGATTCTCTAACTGGACGTTGGAAGAGCATAATCGATGATATACTTAACCAAAGGGGATCAATGATCTTTCTTGATGTGTTGAAGTCATCATTGATTAAAAGATGGGAGAAAGAGGTTGAACTTGAGATGAAGAAGACATTATCTTTACAGATAAATTCTGGAGTTCGTCTTTTGAAGTTCGCTCCATCAGATATGCTCTCGAAGGGAATGACCAAAATGATATCCCGCATGTGTAAACATAAAAAGAAATTAGATTTTTCTTTAGAAAGATGACTTGTTATTATGTATGTTTATTTCAATCTTTAATATTTGAGCATGTTATGTGACATATGTAATGTAGTGTGTATTTTATCTATGTTTAAATAGAAGCATGCATGTATTGTAAACTTTGATGTTAGTTTATTTTAATACATGTTTATCTACATATGTTTATTTGGAATTTATTGAGATTTTCCAAATTAAGTGGGAGTTTTTAGGTTGGAAGATTTTGAGTTATTCTCACCTAAAATCAATTGATATTTTTTTTGTTACTTAGAAATTAAATTTATAATGATGCAACATTAAGATTGTAGATGATGATTGGGAACTTAGTGAACTTTCGAGTCTATGCCTTATGTTAAATCATTATAGATGTTAATTTTAAGTACAAAACTAAAGTGTACATTTAATGAGCATTAACATGTGTTATCACCTCTAAAATAAACAGACCATGGCATCAAAATCTATCATTGCTGATCTCAACAAGGGTGACAAACTGAATGGTGACAACTATGATACTTGGCGCCATAAGATTGGGTATGTGCTTGATGAGCAAGATGCCTTAGAGGGTATCAACCAAGTCATGGAGGATCCCGGTGTGGGGAACACTGCTCAGCAGAGGAGAGATCAGGAAGCTTACCAGGCATGGAAAAAGAAAGATTCCACTGCTCGTGCTATACTGGTTAGTTCTGTGATTGATGATCTCATCCATGAATGTGAACAACATCTCACTGCTCATGACATTTGGGTGTACCTGAGAGAGAAATATGGAGGTACTACTGTCACTCGTCTGAGGCAATTGACTATCAAGTTTGACACTTACAAGAAACAAGCTGGTCACAGCATCAAACAACATTTGAGAACTATGTCAAACATGATACGTGAATTGACTTCAGCTGGCCATATCCTTTCTGATGAGCAACAGGTTCAAGCTTTGATCCGATCTCTTCCTGAGAAGTGGGAGCATCTGAAAGTCAATCTGACTCACAATGATAGCATTAAGACTTTCTCTGATGCTGCTCGACATGTTGAGCTTGAGGATGAGCGGCTTGGTGCTGCTAAGTCCATAGCAAGTGCTTTTGTGGCTGAATCTAGTTCCAAGAAAGCTCCGGGCTTTAAACGCTTTAAGAACTGGAAGAAAAACTGGAAAGGGAAGAATGTTGTGGAAGGGTCTAAGAAGAACAACTTCAAGCCAAACCAAAAGAACAAGCGTAAGAGGTTTGGGAAGAAGAAAGATAAGAGCAAAATGAAGTGCTTCAATTGCCAAGCATTTGGTCATTTCGCTCGTGAGTGCCCTGAGCCTAAAAAGGTAGCACTTACTAACGCTTTTGTGAGTACTATATGTGTCTCTAGTACTGTTTTACTAACTGAATCTTATCCTGTGTGGATTGTAGACTCAGGAGCAACAAACCATGTAACTAGAGATCGTGAAGCGTTTGTAGATTTTCGTCGAGTTCCTTGTGGCACGAGATGGATATATGTAGGAAATAATGCGAAAGTTGAAGTTAGAGGCATCGGTACTTGCAAACTCGAGTTGCATGGTGGTCGGACTCTTATCTTACATGATGTCCTCTATGCACCAGAGATTCGACGAAATCTAGTATCTGTTGTTGTTCTTTTAAGACTAGGATTCAGTTTGAACTTTAGTTGTGATCTTGTTCGTATCTACTATGGTAATATGTATTATGGTTGTGGACATCTTAGGAATGGTTTATCGTGTTGGATTGTGACAGACAAATGTTTAACTATTATGTTGATCGTTGTGTTTCGTTAAATGTTTGTTCATCTAGTAATGCAAATGTAGATGCTTACACTTGGCATGCTAGATTAGGTCACATTGGAAAAGACGGGATGAATCGACTAATCAAATTAGAACTGTTAGGTTCTATGTCCAAACTTGATTTGTTGGATTGTGAACACTGTCTTGCTGGTAAAATGACACGAAAACCATTTGGAAAAGCAATTAGGGCAGAATTTCCATTGAAATTGATTCATTCAGACATATGTGGTCCAATGAATGTGAAGGCTAGACATGGAGCTTCTTACTTTATTACATTTATAGACGATTTCACTCGTTATGGTCATGTCTATTTGATTTCACATAAATCTGAAGCATTGGAATGTTTTAGACGTTATGCAAATGTAGTAGAAAATCAAATGGATAAGACAATAAAGGCCTTGAGAACTGACAGAGGCCGTGAATATCTGTCTGATCAATTCAAGGATCTATGTAATGAAAAAGGAATAATTAGACAATTGACAATTCCTTACACACCTCAGCAAAATGGTGTTGCTGAAAGAAGGAATAGAACATTGTTAGACATGACAAGGTCCATGATGGCACAAGCTAATTTGCCTATTTCCTTTGGGGAGATGCTTTATAACTGCTGCCTATATACTAAACAAGGTGCCTTCAAAGTCAGTTCCTTCCACGCCATATGAATTATGGACTGGTAGAAAACCAGACCTAAGTAACCTTATACCTTGGGGGTCAGCTGCATATATTTATGACTCAACAAGTAAATATGGAAAATTGGGTCCTCGAGGAAAGAATGTATTTTTGTAAGATACTCTGAGCATTCTAAGGGTTACGTGTTCATTGGTGAACAAGAAGACGGAAGCATTACTGAGATTGAATCACGAAATGTAAAATTTCTGGAGAATGACTTTCCTAAGAAAGGTGAAAATAAAGGGGAATGAACCTTTATTTGAGTTATCTAAATCAGATAATGAGTTGTTGCCAAATGAATCATCAAAAGCTCAAGTTGATGAATTATTGTTTGATTCCAATGGGAGAAATCCTAATAACAATGATTCATTTGATCCGAGTGGGATTAATTCCAATGGGAACAATCATGATCACAATGGTTCATGTGATCCTAGTGGGAGCAATCCTGATCATTTTGATTCATCTGATCCCCAACTTCGAAAGAGTAATAGGAAAGGTATGCCCAAACGTCACTATGAGATTGAAGGGCATGCTTATGTCATATCCGCAATAGATGATGAAGAGCCTAAAAACATAGGTGAGGCTCTATCTTGTCCTTCAAGGGACAAATGGATGAATGCAATGAATGAAGAAATGGATTCAATGAAATCAAACCAAGTTTGGGAACTAGTTGAACTTCCAAAGGGACGTAAAGCTATTGGGAACAAATGGGTTCTCAAAATTAAACGAAAGTCTGATGGAACTATAGAGAGGTATAAGGCTCGACTAGTGGCGAAAGGTTATACTCAACAAGAGGGTATTGATTACGAAGAAACCTTTTCACCAGTGGTGAGATTTACTTCTATTCGTTTATTATTGGCCATAGTTGCTAATTTGGATTTAGAATTATATCAAATGGATGTAAAGACCGCTTTCCTCAACGGAGAACTTGAGGAAGAAATCTACATGGAACAACCAGTAGGTTTTCGTTGTTAAAGGTCAAGAAAACAAAGTTTGTAAATTGAATAGATCAATTTATGGCCTTAAGCAGTCTTCTAGACAATGGTATTTGAGATTTCACCGAGCAATAATCTCATATAACTTCATTATGATAGATGAAGACCATTGTGTATATGTGAAAAGATCCAATAAAAGGTTTGTGATTCTATCTCTTTATGTCGATGACATATTGTTAGCTGGGAATGACAAGGAGTGTATAGAAACCATTAAGAAATGGTTGTCCTCAAATTTTGAGATGAAGGATATGGGTGAGGCAGATTACATCCTAGGTGTTAAAATTCACAGAGATCGTTCTAAGAGACTTCTTGCACTGTCTCAAGAATCTTACATTAAAAAGATTCTAGAACGATTTAGAATGTCAAATTGCAAACCCATTGACACTCCTGTGGCCAAAGGGGAAAAGCTTAAGTCGTGAAATGTGCCCAAACACTTCTGAAGAAATCCATGAGATGTCTAAAGTGCCATATTCTAGTGCTGTTGGGAGTTTAATGTATGCAATGATGTGTACTCGTCCCGATATTTGTTATTGCCGTGGTCTGGTCAGCAAGTATCAATCTAATCCAAGAAGAGGACATGGAGTGCAGTTGTTAAAGGATTCTAAGATACCTAAAAGGCATACAGATTACTTCCTTTGTTTATCAAGGAAAAGATTTTAACATTGAAAGGTACACAGATTGCTGATTGGGGTGGTGATTTAGATGAACGTAAATCAACTTCTGGTTATGCTTTCTTGCTAAATGATGGATGCATCTCATGGAGAAGCAAAGAAACAAACTTGTGTATCACTATCCACGATGGAAGCAGAATTTGTGGCATTGTGCTTCGCCAGTGCAAGAAAGTGTTTGGTTAACTGAGATTCCTATGTCATTGGGTATCGTAAGCAGGTCCAGTGGGAGCTTTTAACGATTTATTGTGATAGTCAATCGGCAATTGCTTACACAAAAGACCCCAAATACCATGGAAAAACCAAACACATTGACACGAAGTACAACTTTATCAGAGATATAGTTGAAAAGAAAAGAAGTGATTTTGAAATATATTTCCTACACGCTGATGGTGGTGATCCATTTTACTAAGCCAATACCAAGAGACATATTTATAGATCATATTAGATCTCTTGGGACTACGTAGGATATGATTGTAACAAAACACATGTATTTAAGACATTGAACTCATTATTATAATGATGTTTCATTATGTGTAATGTGTACACTTTATGAATTATTAATCTGAAAATTGAACGTATGTCTGACAAGTTGAGATTGGCTCTCTCACACGAGCAATCACCTCTGGTGTTGAGAAACATGCAGAGATGAGACGATATTGGTTTTGTTGAGAACAAATCCATACATATGTTGCCTTGGTATAAATTACCAAGATGAGATTACTTATAAAGATTTTATTGTAATCGAAATGGATATTCCCACAATCCATTTAACTTGTCTTATAGCCAGATTAGAGTTTTCTTTATATTGATACATGTTGGAGGATAAGTAAAAAGAAAACTCAAGTTAAGTGTTGAGATGCACTTGAACTAAGATCTGTACGATGCGAATATTTTTTTGTGACATACATTTTAAAGAGGAAGAAACATCGTAGCACGTGTTTCATACCGCGTGTGCTGGAGTGACCATTTGGATAATGATTATTCGAGTCCCAGATCATTGTGTGAGATCCATAGGTTTATATATAAACCTAAACTTATACCCTTAAGACTTTCAACGTCTCTTTAATATTATTTTAGTGATGCTACTTTAGCATGATACCAATAGCTATGGATGATTCGGTAATGCGGTACATGTCTAAGAAAGCAGCTAAAATAAAATTGAAAGATTCTAGTGGGAAAGGAAGATTTATTTTGACACTTATTTTGTATTCACAGCCGGCTAATTATGTTTACTTCGTTGTTAGAACATAATTGTGAATACATACATATGAATAATTTTGAATCAAGTATGCTCTTTTTATTTATTTTGGGACAAGAGATACGTTGATTAGTGTAATAAAATAAATCTGAGGTATAACGAGTAAATGTCCTCATAAATATGTTTTGAATTGAGCTGCTATATATCCTTAACCGGTGTATATCTCTGAGCTCTTATTTAATATGCTCGTTGGTCACACGATCCATTTGCTTGTATGAAATTGGTGATATATGATTGTGATAAATCTAGGCAAGATGTCTAGCCCTCATGTGCGAGTGGGAGATGTAAGAAATAACATATGGGTTAATGGTAATGGGTCGCCCATGAGGGCTACCCGACCCGACCTAGACAATTCAAATTGATAATTTGAATTTAATGGAGGGAGTAGTTATTTTTTTTTCTAGATAACTTCCCTAATCCCACTTTAATACAAGCACTATCAATACAAAATAAAGGAGGGAATAGCCGAGACATTCTTCAAAGATTGCAACAAATATATCACTTTTATTTGGAGCATTTGGGTTGTGAAAATTTATTCCTTTCCATTCGTGATCGGTTTCGGACCAACGAAGAACATTGTTATCTCCGGACAAAGGTTAGTAAATCAACTACAAAGATCCTACATAAAAGTATGTATTTATTCGTTAGATTCGAATATATGATTTTCGTCAAGATTAAAACTATGATCCATGAATACAATCAAAATGGAATGGTATACATTAATATATGTTATCACACTCAATAAACACGAAAATTCATTCACATTTGTAAAAGCCAAAATTTGATGTTTAAATACATAAATAATTAAAGTATAAACAACAAACTTTTGTCCTCTAGTTTGGCTTTAGAATTTGATCATCTAATTCCTAGAAATAGATAATTGTCCAATGAAATGATAAACTAAAGTAAAAACAACAAACTCTACTTTGGCTTACGACAAACTTTCGTCCACTAGTTTGGCTTAAATTAGAATTTGATAATCTAATTCGTAAAAATAGATCTCCGTCCAATGAAATGATAAACTAAAGTAAAAGTAACAAACTTTTGTCCTCTAGTTTGGCTTAAATTAGAATTTGATCATATAATTCGTAAAGATAGATCTTCGTCCAATGAAATTATTTATTTTGCACTTTAATAATATATGAATTCGAAATTCCTTTATTTCTTTCAAAGCAAAGGAAAAAAAACCATTTTTCTTCTTATTACAATAATAAAGAGGGTTTGAAATAAAAAAAAAAAAATTAACCATCAGAGAAAAAATGGTAAAATAATAATGTAATAGACATTTAAGAAGACTTCAAGAAAAATAATTACTTGTCCCAACAAACATGAGAGTCAACCACGTGTCGTTATCTTTTATATACATGTGGTTATTTTTAGGTAATTTTAAAATTTTCCACGTCACTGTATTCCAAGTAGAATGTTCATGAATATATTATTGATCTTTATATATATATATATCTTGTACTAGAGATTTTTACCAAATATTTATATTTAGTTAGATTTGAACTAGAAACTTTTATCAAATCTTTATATTTAGTTTGATGAATTATGATACCCCCGTAAGAGCCCGGGTCATGAATGACCCGGAATATCAAATGGATTCCCAAATCCGAGAGTCTGCAGGTGGATTCTTCTGGAGCCGGGCAGGCGCAAGTCCATGCTCTACTCTCCGGCAGCAGTCATAGGCCCGGGCTCTTGTATAAATCTCCAGGGAGGCATTCTACCCGGCCACCTCGATATGAGCACCGCACTCGAGTATACTAGCAGAATAGGATGTGGGCGACTGTCCCATCTCTGACACCGTGCTGATGAGTTGACATGTCAGAATATAGGGTGTGCTCAGCCGTCCTACTATAATTAGTAGGTAGCACGGAGAACGAGGGTGATGCCCCCAAGAGAACCCGGGCCCGGGTATGGACCCTGACCCGGAAGGTTCTCGAACTCGGGCAAGATCAGAACGGGGAAAAGATATTGAAGTACAATTACCTTCAGTGACCTGGTGGGAAGGACGCCCGGGGAGTAATCAGCTAATATCCGGGGTAAAAACTTCCCGGCTCAAGAAACACCTCAGAGGCACTCGGGTGGAAAACACCCGAGAAAAAGACGCATTCTCTCCTTGATCACCACGTCTTCCTGACATCGCGGAGCCTATTTTACCCCATTCCATGACCAGGTCAACTCTTAGTACGTGTCCCACTACTTGACAACGTGGCCCATGACCCCGAATCATGGACCACTATCTGAATTCGGCGGGTAAGTCATCTACCTGCCTCATCTATAAAGACCCCCCGTAAGTACTACAGAGGAGGTGACTCTTCTCTGAATACTCACAAGCACTCACAAATATTCTTACTTTCGAAGTTTTCCTTTGCGTACATCACTGACTTGAGCGTCGGAGTGGATACGCCGGAACAACTTCCGGCGCTCCCCTAACATTCTGTGGTTTCAGGGTTACTACTCAAATCATCCCGGGCGTTGTCATTCAGGTGACAGGGAGCTCAACCACCCTGGGCCATCAGTAGCTCGTATTAACGTTCGCATATATATCTAAACACTCGACTTGGCAAATCGTCCACCCGGCTACCACCCGATTTGCCCGGTTGAAATCATTGGCGCCGTCTGTGGGAAAGTGAGTTCAAGACGTAGATATGGTTTCCATTCAAAAATAAGCCCAACTCTGCTTGGCAAACATACAAGTCCGACCTCACGCTCGGCACTCAGTAAGCCCAACTCTGCTTGGCAAACATACAAGTCCGACCTCACGCTCGGCACTCAGTAAGCCCAACTCTGCTTGGCAAACATACAAGTCCGACCAGCTCGGCACTCAGATTTTATGTGGGTTTTATATGAGCTCAAAGCTCAGCAGCTATCCCAGATGGGCATGGAAGAACATTTTCTATGCACTCATTAGCATACAGCTATATTAGTCAACTAATATAGCTCAACCAGAGAAGTTTCACACTACCAAAAATGAATTCGGATTCAGTATTTCCAGGTTAGTGATTTGGTTTTTAATAAAACTAATACAGCAGGAGAAACAAAATCTATTTAGTCCAGGGATCCGTACCCTGGCTCGAGGCTCCGTACCTCGACCATTTATGAAGGCCAGGGCTCCGCACCCTGGTTATCTATTAAGTCCAGGGATCCGTACCCTGGCTCGAGGCTCCGTACCTCGACCATTTATGAAGGCCAGGGCTCCGCACCCTGGTTATCTATTAAGTCCAGGGATCCGTACCCTGGCTCGGGGCTCCGTACCTCGACCATTTATGAAGGCCAGGGCTCCGCACCCTGGTTATCTATTAAGTCCAGGGATCCGTACCCTGGCTCGGGGCTCCGCACCTCGATCATTCCCAAGTCCCGGGGACCCGTACCTCGGCCATATGTTAAGCCCAGGGTTCTCAAACCTGGCTCGGGGATCCGTACCTCGACCATTTATGAAGGCCAGGGCTCCGCACCCTGGTTATCTATTAAGTCCAGGGATCCGTACCCTGGCTCGGAGCTCCGTACCTCGACCATTTATGAAGGCCAGGGCCCGCACCCTGGTTATCTACTAAGTCCAGGGATCTGTACCCTGGCTCGGGGCTCCGTACCTCGACCATTCATGAAGGCCCAGGCTCCGCGCCTTGGTTATTTATAAGCCCAGGGTTCTCAAACCTGGCTCGGGGCTTCGCACCTCGACCATTCCTAAGTCCCGGGACACGCTCCCCGGCCCAAGGCTCCGCGCCTTGGTTATTTATAAGCCCAGGGTTCTCAAACCTGGCTCGGGGCTCCGTACCTCGACCATTCATGAAGGCCCAGGCTCCGCGCCTTGGTTATTTATAAGCCCAGGGTTCTCAAACCTGGCTCGGGGCTCCGTACCTCGACCATTTATGAAGGCCAGGGCCCGCACCCTGGTTATCTACTAAGTCCAGGGATCTGTACCCTGGCTCGGGGCTCCGTACCTCGACCATTCATGAAGGCCCAGGCTCCGCGCCTTGGTTATTTATAAGCCCAGGGTTCTCAAACCTGCCTCGGGGCTCCGCACCTCGACCATTCCTAAGTCCCGGGACACGCTCCCCGGCCCAAGGCTCCGCGCCTTGGTTATTTATAAGCCCAGGGTTCTCAAACCTGGCTCGGGGCTCCGTACCTCGACCATTCATGAAGGCCCAGGCTCCGCGCCTTGGTTATTTATAAGCCCAGGGTTCTCAAACCTGGCTCGGAGCTCCGTACCTCGACCATTCTTAAGTCTGGGAGATATGAGGCCCTGACATCTTATGCAAAGACCGGGAGGCACAAGGCCCCGGCATCTTATCTCAAGTCCATGAGACACGAGACTCCGGCATTTCATCTCATTTCTGGGAGACAGGAAGCCCCCGATGCTTTTATAGAACAAGATTGATTATCTCTTTGGGAATCCAATCATGACTGATCGGGACAGCGAGTATGACTCTAGCCCGACTATCTAAGGGATGTGTGATGATACCCCCGTAAGAGCCCGGGTCATGGATGACCCGGAATATCAAATGGATTCCCAAATCCGAGAGTCTGCAGGTGGATTCTTCTGGAGCCGGGCAGGCGCAAGTCCATGCTCTACTCTCCGGGCAGTCATAGGCCCGGGCTCTTGTATAAATCTCCAGGGAGGCATTCTACCCGGCCACCTCGATATGAGCACCGCACTCGAGTATACTAGCAGAATAGGATGTGGGCGACTGTCCCATCTCTGACACCGTGCTGATGAGTTGACATGTCAGAATATAGGGTGTGCTCAGCCGTCCTACTATAATTAGTAGGTAGCACGGAGAACGAGGGTGATGCCCCCAAGAGAACCCGGGCCCGGGTATGGACCCTGACCCGGAAGGTTCTCGAACTCGGGCAAGATCAGAACGGGGAAAAGATATTGAAGTACAATTACCTTCAGTGACCTGGTGGGAAGGACGCCCGGGGAGTAATCAGCTAATATCCGGGGTAAAAACTTCCCGGCTCAAGAAACACCTCAGAGGCACTCGGGTGGAAAACACCCGAGAAAAAGACGCATTCTCTCCTTGATCTGACCCGGAAGGTTCTCGAACTCGGGCAAGATCAGAACGGGGAAAAGATATTGAAGTACAATTACCTTCAGTGACCTGGTGGGAAGGACGCCCGGGGAGTAATCAGCTAATATCCGGGGTAAAAACTTCCCGGCTCAAGAAACACCTCAGAGGCACTCGGGTGGAAAACACCCGAGAAAAAGACGCATTCTCTCCTTGATCACCACGTCTTCCTGACATCGCGGAGCCTATTTTACCCCATTCCATGACCAGGTCAACTCTTAGTACGTGTCCCACTACTTGACAACGTGGCCCATGACCCCGAATCATGGACCACTATCCGAATTCGGCGGGTAAGTCATCTACCTGCCTCATCTATAAAGACCCCCCGTAAGTACTACAGAGGAGGTAACTCTTTTTGGAATACTCACAAGCACTCACAAATATTCTTACTCCCTCTAAGTTTTCCTTTGCGTACATTACTGACTTGAGCGTCGGAGTGGATATGCCGGAACAACTTCCGGCGCTTCCCTAACGTTCTGTGTTTTCAGGGTTATTACTCAAATCATCCCGGGCACTGTCCTCCAGGTGACAGGGAACTCAACCACCCCGGACCATCAGTAACTTGCAAGAACATCCGCACATATATCCAAACACTTGACTTGGCAAATCGCCCACCCGGCTATTACCCGATTTGCCAGGTTGACATCAAATTAGAAGTTTAAATATTTCAGATTTATAAAAAAAAATTCATTGGTTTGTTTGTTTAATTAGTCTCAAATTAATTTCAAAGAGCAGGCAATTAATTTTTGAGTCATTTGGTTTGATAAAATCCATATCAATATGAAATCATTTCAAATTTTCAATCAAATATCCCATCAAATCCAAACCTTCCATCCAAATGTAACCGCAATGTATTCAAATACATAATAAGGTTAAATTATTTTTGTTACTTAATTAAGTAGTACTCCTTTTATAATTTTGATAAAAAAAGTATTTACTAAAGTTTCACTGAGGGTCATTAGATGGTGAGTTTGGGTGTAGTTTCAGAATACGTAGGAATCAATACATTGCAGTCAAAGATTCACCGTTCTCCTATGGATGAACATATTATATGTGATTTGATGAGTTAATAATGCAAGGAGTCTCTGTGTTGCAACATTTCATGCTCTCAATTTTGATTTTGATGTTAATAAAACTTGTTTGTTTGTTTCTAATGAGTTTATCTAATTGCGCAGAAACTGAAACTGATCAGGCTTCTAACTGATCAGTTACCAAGCTTAACTGAAGCTATCGAGACGTAAACTGAAAGTGCCAACTGATTGATCGAACTGAACCAGTACAATTGAAGTATCAAGAGCAGTTCAACTGATTGTCCAGTTGAGAGGTGGTTCAGCAGAAGACCTTCAGAAGCCCGGCCAGCTGATGAAGTGTTCAACTGATGGAGAGCTCAACTGACCAGTTCAACTGAATCAGTGAAATCAGTTCAGCTGACGTGTCAACTGATTTCACCTTACCAGTTCAAAACATCAGTTAGAAGCGAATCATTTTGTAGATACGACGAGCTTAATCCAGCTGTGCACAAAGGTATAAAAGCTATGGTACGATCAAGGTAAAATAAGAGACTTTGCAGCAGCACTTAAAGCCAATTGTTCCAGATATCTATTTGGGGAAACAAATTCAAACTGCAACGGATTCTTTCACTGACTCTCACTGTACGTTCAGCCAAAATGCCTAAAATAGAAGATGAAGATCAGTGAAGATAGAAATGATGATACACACGTGATATATACGTTATATACAAGAGTGTGTTCATCAGAAAGAAGGAGGGCACACATAATGCTTATCAGCTTTGAAGAAGCAATCAACCCAGAGAGAACACTTCAACGTATCTTCAGCTTAAATTAGAAGCATATTTCCCCCAGTGTGTGAAAACACCTTTCGGGTAATTTTCAGAGATCAGTTCTCACACACACACCACCACTCAAATCCTGTTTTGCACACATACGTAAAAAATGT